>NC_048219.1:61119435-61156599 GCF_002007445.2 Ailuropoda melanoleuca | reverse complement strand
AAACATAAAGCTATACATGCTTACATTAAAAAAGAAGATCTAAAATCAATAACCTAACCTATCTTAAGAAACTAGAAAAAGAGGGGGTGCCTAGGTGGCTCAGTCAGTTAAGCATCTGCCTTTTGCTCAGGTCATGATCTCAGGGTCCTAGGATCGAGCCCCACATCAAGCTCCCTGCTCAGTGGGGAGTCCTTGCTTCTGCCTCTCCTGCTCCCCCTGCTTGTGTGTGCAGTGCTCTCTCTCTCTTTCTCTGTCAAATAAAGAAAATAAGAAACTAGAAAAAGAAAACAACCAAAAACAGGCATAAGGAAGGAAATAATGAAGATAATAGAATAGATGATAGAAATGCAATAGAGAACATCAACATAACTAAAAAAGTTAGATCTTTGACAAAAGTCAGCAAACTTGACAAAACTACATAGATCAAGAAAAAAGGCTCGGATTACTAAAATCAGAAATGGTCATTACTACTGACCTTACAGAAATAGCAAAGGATTATAGGGGGGATAATATTGGCAATTACATTCCAACCAATTTGATAACTAGATGAAATAGATAAATTCCTAGAAACAACTAAAACTGATTCAAAAGAAATAGAACACTTGAATAGACCTATACAAGAAAAGAGATTGGGTTAGTAGTTAAAAACAAAACAACAACAAAAAACTTCTAATACAAAGCCCAGGACTAGATAGCTTCACTGGTGTATTCTTCTGAACATTTAAAGAATTAGCATCAATCCTCAAAACTCTTCCAAACAGTAGAATAGGAGAGAATGTAACAGAACTCATTCTATGAGCCCAGTGTTATGCTGAAACCAAGACCAAAAACATCATTAGAAAGGAAAACTATAGACCAAATCTCTTATGAATATAAATGCAACTAATCCAGCAGCACAGAAAAATATTATACTCCATGACCAATTGGAATTTATCCCAAGAATGGAAAGTTGTTTCAAAATTTGAAAATCTATGTATTACACTATATTAATAGAATAAAGGAGAAAAACCCATCATCATTTCAATAGATGCAGAAAAGAGCATTTGGCAAAATCCAGCATCCTTCTATATAATATAAATATAAATTGTGACAAGAAGAATATATAGTGTGGAGGGGGAGAGGTAAACGTTTTTATATGCAAATGAAGTGATAAGCTTAAAATAGACATATATTTTATGTAAACCCCATGGTAACTATGAAGAAGATACCTATAGAAGTTACACAAAAAGAAAAAAAACACAAAGACAGCAAGAGAGAAAAAGGATAAAAGAACTACAAGACAGAACAGTTAACAAAATGGCAAAAGTAAGTCCTCTATCAATAATTACTTAAAATGTAAATGGGTTAAACTTCCAACCAAATGACATCAAGTGACTAAATGAATAAAAACCCTAAGTCTAACTTTATGTTGTTTACAAGAAACTCACTTTAGGACACACATAAGCTTCAAGTGAAGGGATGGAAAAAGGTTAACCCTTAGCAAGAGTAAGAAAGAGAAGACTCGAGTACCACCAGAAATGAAAGGAGGAGACATCACAGTGGATGTCTCAGAAATAAAAAGAGACTGTTATGAACAATTATATGTCAATAAGTTGGATATTCTAGAAGCAATGGTTAAATTCTTAGAAACATACAACCTATCAAGCCTGGGTCAAGAAAAAATAGCCTGAATGACCAATAACAAATACGGAGATTCAAATAGTAACCAAAAACCTACCATAGAAGAAAACTTCAGGAGCAGATGGCTTTACAGGTGATTTCTAACAAACATTCAAAGAATACCAATTCTTCTTAAACTCTTTCAAAAAATAGAAGAGACACTTCCAAACTCATTTTATGAAGCCAGCATCACAGTGATATCAAAGCCAGACAAAAACACCACAAGAAAAGAAAATTATAGGTCAAGGGGTGCCTGGGTGGTTTGGTCATTAAGCGTCTGCCTTCGGCTCAGGGTGTGATCATGGCGTTCTGGGCTCGAGCCCCACATCAGGCTCCTCAGCTGGGAGCCTGCTTCTTCCTCTCCCACACCCCCTGCTTGTGTTCCCTCTCTCGCTGGCTGTCTGTCTCCCTGTCAAATAAATAAAATCTCTTAAAAAAAATTATAGGTCAATATCTCTAATGAATATAGATGCAAAAGTACTCCGCAAAATCTAGCAAACTGAATTCAGTAGCACATTAAAAGGATTACACACCATGATCAAGGGAGATTTATCCCTGGGATATGAGGATGGTTCTACGTAACAAATCAATAAATGTGATACAACACATAGAATGAAAGATAAAACCCAAATCATCTCAGTAGATACAGAAAAAGCAAGAACAGCAAAGTTGGAGATATCATACCCCCCCATTTCATAATATATAACAAAGCTACAGTAATCAGAACAGTTTGGTTTTGGCATAAAAACAGATATATAGGCCACTGGAAGAGAATAGAGAGCCAGGAAATAAGTCCACACATTTATGGTCAACTAGTCTTCAACAAGGGTGCCAAGTATGCACAATGGGGAAAGGAAGGACTCTTCAATAAATGGTGTTGAAAAAACAATATCCACTTGGGGCGCCTGGGTGGCACAGCAGTTAAGCGTCTGCCTTCGGCTCAGGGCGTGATCCCAGAGTCCTGGGATCGAGCCCCACATCAGGCTCCTCCGCTATGAGCCTGCTTCTTCCTCTCCCACTCCTCCTGCTTGTGTTCCCTCTCTCGCTGGCTGTCTCTATCTCTGTCGAATAAATAAATAAAATCTTTAAAAAAAAAAACAAAACAATATCCACATGCAGAAGAATGGAATTGGACATCTCACACCATATACAAAAATCAACTCAATGGATTATAAAGTTTTAAATGTAAGGCCTGAAACTATAAAAGTATTAGAAGATAACATTTGTAAAATGCTTCTTGCCATTGGATCTTGGGTACAGAACACCAAAAACACTGGCAACAACAATAACAAAATAGGCAAGTGGGATTGCATCTAACTAAAATGCTGCAGAGTAAAGAAAACAGAGTGAAAAAGCAGCCTGTAGAGTAGGAGAAAGTATTTGCAAACCATGTATCTGATAAGGGTTTAATAAGGGTTCAATGAAGAACTCATCTAACTTCATGGAAAACAAAAACAGAAACAAAAAAATAGCTTTAAAAAATGGGCAAAGGACCTGAATAGGCAGGTATCAAAAGAGAAGACATATGAACATACATGAAAAGATGCTTAACATCCTTAATCAGCAGGAAGTGCAAATCAAAACCACACTGAGATTAGAATGGCTGTTACCAAAGACAAGAGATAACAAATGTTGGCGAGGATGTGGAGGAAAGGGAATCCTTGTATACTGTTGGTGGTAATGTAAATTGGTATAGCCATTATGGAAAACAGTGTGGAGTTTCCTTTAAAAATTAAAAATAGATCTACCATATGATTCAGCAACTCATTTTCTGGGTATATGTCCAAAGGAAATGAAATCAGTATCACAAAAATATCTGCAATTCCATGTTCATTGCAGCATTATTCACAATAGCCATGATATGGAAACGTGTCTCTCAATAGATAAATGGTTAAAGTAAATGTCACACACACACACACACTAGAAGATTATTTAGCCTTAAAATAAGAGGAAATCTTGTCATTTGCAATAGCATAGATGAACTTGGAGGACATTATGTCAAGTGAAATAAGCCAGACACAGACAAATACAGCATGATCTAACCCTTATATGTGAAATCTAAAACTGTTGAACTCCTAGAAGCAGAGAATAGAACCATGGTTGCCAGAGGGTAGAATAGTGGCAGAGGTGGGGGAAGTGGGGAGATGTTGGTGCAAAGTTCAGGTTATGTAAGATGAATGAGTTCTAAAGTTCTAACGTATAGCATGGTGACTACAGTCAACAATACTGTACCATATACTTGAAATTTGCTAATAGAGTAAATCTTAGATGTTCTCACCATGCACACACAAACACACACACACACACACACACACACACACACACGGCAAGTAGATAGGGTGATGAATATGCTAATTAGTTTGTGGTGATCATTTAACAGTGTGTACCTACATCAAAACATCAAGTTGTACACTTTGAATATATACAATTTTTATGTGATGATTATACTTCAGTAAAGCTAAAAATAATACATCCTTTCATGATAAAAAAAATTCAACAAACAAGAAATATAAGAAAACTTCCTCAATCTGATAGAAGACATCTATGAAAATTCCATTATACAGAATATATGCAGAAAAGACAAAGTTTTGCCCTTAAGATCAGAAACAAGACAAGGATGTTTACTTGCTCTCAAAACTTCTATTCAAGATTGTACTGGAGGTTTTAGCCAGAGTAATTAGTGAAGAAAAATAAAGATCTTCATATTGGGGGAGAAAAAGTAAAGTGATCTCTTGTTTGCAGATAGAATGATTTTATATGTTTGAAAAAAAACACACCCTTGACATGCATGCCAAGACCATTCAATGGGGAAAGAATAGTCTCTTCAACAAGTGGTAGTGGGACAATTAGGTATCTTTTTGCAAAAGAATGAATTTGGACCACTGCCTCACACCATATACAAAAATTAACTCAAAATGGATTAACAACCTAAATGTTATCAGAACTAAAACAAACATTCCTAGAAAAAAACACGGGTTTAAATCTTTGTGACATTGGATTAGGCAACAGTTTCTTAGACATAACATAAGCAACAAAAGAAAAAAAACATAAATTGGACTTCAATGAATTAAAAGATTTTGCATCAAAGGACACTATCAAGAAAGTGAAAAGAACCCACAGAGTGGGAGAAAAATATTTGCAAATCATATATCTCATAAGGATCTGGTATCCAGAATATATAAAAAACCCATACACTTTAATAATAACCCAATTTAGAAACAAAGAATTTGAATAGACGTTTCTCCAAAGAAGATTTTAAAGTGACCAATAGGCACATAGAAAGATGCTCAATATCCTCAGTCATTAGGGAAATGCAAAACCACAGTGCGACACCACGTTACACCCACTAAGATGGCTGTGATAAAAGACCGTACAATGTGTTGGTAAAGATGTGGAGAAGTTGGAACCTATATATATCACTGGTGGGATTGTAAAATGGTATGGCCACTTCGGAAAACAGTTTGGCGGTTCCTCAAAAATGAAGAACTGAAAACATGTTCACATAAACGTGCACATTTATTTTCATAGTAGCACTATTCATAATAGCCAAAAAGTAGAAGCAACCCAAATATCCACCAATTGATGAATGGCTAAACAAAATGTGGTATACCTATACAACAAAATAATACCCATAACAACAAGGGAAATACTAACACATGCTAAAATGTGGATGTATCGTGAAAACATTATGCTAATGAGAAAAGCCAGGCATAAAAGACCAAATACCGTATGATTCCATGTATGAAATCTCCAAAATAGGCATATCCATAGAGACAGAATGTAGATTAGTGGCTGCGAGGCAATTGAGGGGAGGGGGTGTACAGAAGGAAGAAGGGGAAATGGAAGTGACTAATGGATATGGAGGTTCTTTTAGATGTGATAGAATTGATCTGGAGTTACTGTGAATATACTAAAATCCACTTAATTGTGCACTTTAAAATGGTGAATTTTATGTATGTGAACTATATTTCAATAAATAAATTACAAAATAAGAGATGAAAAGGGAGTCTCACTAAATTCAGCTCACATTCAAGGAGATGAGAATAAGCCTCCACCTTTTGATGGGAGGAGTGTCAATTTGTTCAGCAAATGTTTCCAAACCATACATACTACACATTCTTCAGAATGGCTAAAATTAAAGACTGGCAATAAATATTGGCCAAGATACAGAGCAACCAAACTCTCACACATTGTTGGTGAGAATGTAAAATGATACAACCACTTTAGAAAACATTTTGGCAGTTTTTTTATAAAATTATATGCTTACCATGACCCATGACTGACTGACTATGACAATCACATCCCTGGGTATTTATTCAAGAAAAATAAAAACAACACAAAGGCTTGTACATAAGTATGTATAGCAGCTTTATGCATTATAAACCAAAGCTGGAAATAACACAGATGTCTATTAACAGTATTGAATAAACTGGGGTTTATCCAAACAATGGACTACTCGGCAATAAAAAAGAATGAACTAATGATATGTGCATAAACACAAGTAAACTTCTAAAACAAGCTGAGTGAAAGAAGCCAGACACAAAAAAGAAAATAAGGTATTGTTCCAATTTATGTGAAACTAGAAAAGACAAATCTAATGTATAGTGACAGAAGGCAGGTTGGTGGTTTCTTGGGGTGGAGGTGGGACACTTTGACTTCAAAGGGACACAAGGAAACTTTTTTGAAGCGATGAAATTTCTGTATCTTGATTGTGGTAATGGTTACACAAATTGGTCAAAATATATAGAAATGCACACTTAAATGGATATATTTCTTCCTGTATAAATTACCTCTCAAAAAAGGTAAAAAATTCATCCAGAATCTAACCCTCTCTTAATTGTTTTTATTCTGATCAAAATCACCATAATTTTTCACCTGGTTTATCACAACAGCCTTCTAACTTTTCTCTATTCTTGCCCTCTTTCAGCTTACTCTCAACATAGCATTCAGGTGATGCTATTAAAACACAATTCATGTGACACCATTTTTCTGTTTAAAATCCTCCAATGGCTTCCAGTCTTACTTGAAGCAAATGTCAAGGGAAACTAATTTACAATAACTCTTTATGTGATCTGCCTCTATCCTCCATCCCCAACATCTCTCTGCCTCCTTTTCCACTCCAGCCTTCTGGCCACTTCGTTGCCTTTTGAACACCACAGGCACATTCCTATCTCAGACCTGTACATTGCTGTTCCTTTTGCTTTGGATGCTTTTCCCCAGCATTCCTACATGGCTCTCTTTCTCACTTCCTTCAAGTATTTACTCAAATGTCACCTTTTCTGCAAGGCCTTCCTTGACCACCTTATTTAAAATTCTAAGCCCTTCTCTCCAGGTTTAAAAACATTTTGGCAATTTGGTGATTTGCAGAGATACTTTACAAAGTAAATAGTAGGTAATGTGAAAATAATTGTTTGATTTTTTTTTTTCTTTCACGAAGGAAATGTTCATTAGGTCTGCTCAGCATCTGTATGGGGCTCAAATTCATGCTAATTCAATTTGTTGACCTGTAAATGCAGGGATGCTTCTAACACACTCTTATGAACCTCAAACAATTTTACCAACTTGTAAAGCTCCAAGGTAAGAACAGGTATTTAACAGTGAAGTGGGAATCTTGTTGAAAGTTGCCAAAGCTACGAACAGCAAGGCCTAATGGTGAGAGACCAAGGACTCTCGTGCCATATAAGTTGGGCTATTACTTCTAAACAGAAAGGGCAAAAATTGACCAGAGACTGCTTTTTGTAAACAAAGATGTTTCCAACATATGCATAGCTAAAAAGAACTGTTTGCGACAGAGTCCCTCCCTTTCCTCTCCCTCTGTCCCTCATCCCCCAAAGTTTTGATCAACAGCCCATGCTTTTTTATTTTTAGTTTATTTTTTAAATTTTTATTATTATAAAGATTTTTTTTTTAATTTTTAAGTAATCTCTACAACCAACATGGGGCTTGAACTCACAACCCCGAGATCAAGAGTCACAGACTCCACTGGGGCGCCTGGGTGGCACAGCGGTTAAGCATCTGCCTTCGGCTCAGGGCGTGATCCCGGCGTTATGGGATCCAGCCCCACATCAGGCTCCTCTGCTATGAGCCTGCTTCTTCCTCTCCCACTCCCCCTACTTGTGTTCCCTCTCTCGCTGGCTGTCTCTATCTCTGTCAAATAAATAAATAAAATCTTAAAAAAAAAAAAAAGTCACAGACTCCACTGACCGAGCCAGCCACATGCCCCATTAGCCCAAGTTTTTAAAAAATGAAACAAAATAAACCTTCAGGGACTGAGTGAGTGGGTCTCAGAAAACCTGTATATTGGGAATATTAGAGAAATCCTTGGCCTTTTATTGTGACAAATAGAGACGGTGTGAAGGCCAGACTTTCCATGGAGACTGAGAATAAGGTTAGGCTTAAGGCGAGCTGAGAAAAAAAATCTGTGCTGTTAAGGGCATATTTAATATGAATGATGTCTGAAGTGTTCTTCATTTCTCGGTTTTCTCCCCCTGAATTTTATAAAGTGCTGACTGGTGTTCATTATTCTTAGAAGACAGTATCTCCTTTTTAGGGGAAAAAAGGGCCCAGCTCTTGATTTGGAGTGAGGTATTGAGTGAAGGTGGTGGGGCCTTCACATAAAGTGACCTGAAAAGGGGAGAGAAGAGGCACAAAGAGAAGAAGAAGGGGAGGGCGAGGATTCTTGGGCCAGGGAAAAACAATGACTTGCTCAGGGTTATGTGTGTACGTGCCAGGATTAAAATATGTACGTATGTATATTAAATTCAAAGTGTGTTCTCTCCTTACCAAGTTGGTTTTCCTTGTTACTGCTGGGCCTGGAGCTGAGAAGTGATAGGAACTAAAAGAGGCTGGATCACTCCACCTGGGAAAAAACAGCCCCCAGACAGGCCCTGGAGGTAAGGCAAATGAGGAGAGAGCCACAGCCCAGACCTTTAGGAATCCGAGGGGAGGGGAAAGAGAGGAGGACTGAGTGTAATAGACAAAGAAGAGTTTTAGAGGGTTTTCCTATGTGTTCGGAGGTGTAAATGCCCTCTGCTGCTCTCTCTAAAGAAAGCTTTCCATAATGATGCACGTTCTCCTCGAAGCATTTGGAATTGGATTGGGCAACATCACTGTGGCCTTAAGGTAACATTTAGTGGCAAAACTGAGATTGGAAGTCATTCTTCCTGTCTCCTTTGTTAGCTACTGAAGAATTACCCCCCCCCCTTGGATAATGCAAAGAAGTTGGTCTGGCCCCTGCTTCCTGAGACCTGCCGAGTTTAGGAGATGAGCAGGTTTGTCTTGGTTCCTCATGGTTTGTCAGGACTCATGCCTGGGCACCCTGTGGAGAAAGACTTACTCCTTCCCCAGGGCTCTCTTCCCAAGAGGCTTTGTGAAACTTGGGGAAAAGAGCAGAAATGCTTTATTGCCGCAGGAGGCAGAGTGGGACACAGCCAGGAGGAAGACTAATCACCTGTCCCATGGAACACACTGAAACTGTAGCCCACCAGGAGCCCCTTTTACTATTCTTGCCCCCACTCTGGAATCAACTTTTCCTCCAAGGAACTAAATTATTAAAAAGATTATTTTTATCAATTGAATTACCTTGTGACCTCTTTTGAAAATCAAATGACCTTATATATGACCCTATTTTTAAGACTCTCTTCAGTTTGTCTCTGCTTATGACAATAGCATACTATTCTTTATTAATGTAGCTTTATATGTAATAAATCACAGAGTTAGATAATGAAGTCTTCCAGTATTATTCTTTTTCAAGATTGTTTTGGACACGGTAGGTCCTTTGAATTTTCATATAACTTTTAGAATCAAGGAATCAATTTCTATTTTATTTTTTTTATTTTTTTTTAAAGATTTTTATTTATTTATTCGACAGAGATAGAGACAGCCAGGGAGAGGGAACACAAGCAGGGGGAGTGGGAGAGGAAGAAGCAGGCTCATAGCAGAGGAGCCTGATGTGGGGCTCGATCCCACAACGCTGGGATTACGCCCTGAGCCGAAGGCAGACGCTTAACCGCTGTGCCACCCAGGCGCCCCTATTCATTATTATTTTTTTAAGTAGGCTCTATACCCAATGTGGGGCTTGAACCCAGGATCCTGAGATCAAGAGTTGCAAGCTCTATCAACTGAGCCAGCCAACTGTCCCTCAACGTCCACTGATTTAAACATTAATTTTGCCCAAAAATGCTCTTACAGAAACATCCAGAATATTAGACCAAATATCTGGATACCATTTCCCAGCCAAGCTAACACAAATAATTAACCATCATACTTCTTAACTGAGTAATCAATTAAATTTATTGACAAATAGAACAAAGATATTTATATACTTTTTTTTTCAAATCTTTATGCTTTTCTCCTCCTTGCTGTATTGCCCTGGTAGGAACTTCAGAGCTATGTTACAAGAAGAGTGGGCATTGTGGCCTTATTCCCAATCTTATGAAGTAAGTATTCAACACATTACCATTTTGTATGATGTTAGCTTTTTATTTTTCATAGACACTATACCAAAAAATTCTTCTGTGTTCTGTTTACCCAGAGTATACTCTCATTATTTCACTTCTGACAATTCTGATTACCAAATATGTGTGTGGGTTTTTCCTTAAACTAAGCAATTCTCTGATTCTTCAGACACCAGCTGGGTGTTCTATAACTTAACTTAATTCTGACACTATTTACTATCCCCCCTACTTCAGATGTCAGTTGTTAAGTACAAGCTTATCATCTGTGCATCTGACTGACCACTATAAATTGGAACTTCAATCAACCCTCTCCTTGGGTTTGATTATTCACTGGAGGGGCTCCCAGAACTCAGGAAACGTACTAGATTACCAGTTTATTGTAAAAGGATACAGTTCAGGATTAGTCAGATGGAAGAGATGCATAAGGAAAGATATGGGGGAAGAGGTGTAGAGCTTCCATGCTGTCTCTGGGTACACCGCCTTCTCAGTACTTCCATGTGTTCACCAACCTGGAAAATTTTGTAGAGGTTTCCCACCTCCCTCCACACACGCATACTCCCACTCCCTCTCCCAAACCCCCATACTTTGAAGTTTTTATGGAGGCTTCATTATGTAGGCATGATTGATTGAATGCATTGGCCATTGGTGAATGATTTAACCTCCAGAACCTCTTCCCTCCCTGGTTGTGGGGGGTGGCCATAGGTGTGGGAGAATGAAAGTTCCAGCCCTCTAATCACATGGTTGGTTCCCTGGAAACCAGCTGTCATCCAGTGGTTATCTAAGGACTTTCCAAAAATTGCCTCATTAACATAAACTCAGATGTGGTCAAAAGTAGCTTGTTATGAATAACAAAATACACTCATTTCACCTTTATGCTCTGGAGCTATGTGAGGAACTGGGAACAAAAATTAAACATGCAACAAAAGATGCACTTATGCTCTTATCACTTAGAAAATAACGAGTGTTGCATTGATTCTGTACTGAGAACCATGGGTAGAAACCAAAATATATATTTCTTATATCACAATATATTGGTGCTATAGTTAGTTTGCTGAAAATTTTTAGTATGAATGTGGGTTAAATTTTATCAAATGCTTTTTCTGTATATATTGAGATGTTTAAATGTTTTTTTCTCATTTATTTTGTTAATGTGCTGAATTACATTGATTTTCAAGTGACAGGCTAACTTTGAATTCCTGGGATAAACTTTGCTTGGTGATGATATGCATCTTTTGTATATATTTCTGGATTTAATTTGTTAATGTTTTGTTAATGAGTTTTGCATCTATGTTCATAAGGGGTATCTAGTTTGCAACTTTATTTCTAATGTTTTTTAAGGTTTTGGCATCAGTTATGTTGGTCTCATTAAAGGAATTTGGAAATGACTTCTATTTTAAGATTGATATCATTATTTTTAAGATATGATGGAATTCATCAGTGACACCATTTTTGTTGTAATAATTCAACTTCTTGGATATATAAGATTATTCAAATTTTCTATCTTATTGCACATTAGTTTTGATAAGCTTTTTAAAGAAATTTGTCCATTTCATTTATGTTGTTAAATATAAAAGCTTGATGGTTGTTCATAATACTTCCTTACTATCCTTTTGATATTTATAGCATCTGTGGTGATATTCCTTCTTTCATTCCTGATATCTTAAATTTGTGTTTTCTCTCTTTTTTTTTTTTTTAAGATTTTATTTATTTATTCGACAGAGATAGAGACAGCCAGCGAGAGAGGGAACACAAGCAGGGGGAGTGAAAGAGGAAGAAGCAGGCTCATAGCGGAGGAGCCTGATGTGGGGCTCGATCCCATAACGCCGGGATCACGCCCTGAGCTGAAGGCAGACGCTTAACCGCTGTGCCACCCAGGCGCCCCTTCTCTTTTTTCTTGGTCAGCTTAGCTGACCGATAAATCTGGTCATATCAATTAATTTTTTTCAAAGAGCCAAATGTTGACTTTGTTAATTTTGTTAATTTTCTCTTTTATTTTTCTGTTATTGATTTTTGCTTTTGTCATTTTCTTTAGTATTTCCTAAATAATATAACTACTAACCCCATGTTTAATTTGCTCATCTTTTCCCAGTTTCTTAATGGAGAAACTTAGAGAATTGATTTCAAACCCTTATTTTCATTATCATTCAGTTCAAAGTATTTTCTAATTTTCCGTGTGATTTCTTCTTTGACCATGGGTTAGTAGAAGTGTTATTTAATTTCCAAACATTTGAGGGCTTTTTGAAGTATCTTCCATTGCCATTGATTTCAAATTTCATTCTTTTGTGGTCAGAAAACATACTTTATATGATTTCAGTCTATTCAGATTTATTGAGACATATTTTATTGCTTAGCATATGGTCTATCTTGGTGAACATTTTATGTGTCCTTGACAATAATGTGTATTCTGCAGTTGTCTGGTAGAGCATTCTATAAATGTCAATTATGTCAAGGTGGTTGATTGTGTTGCTCAGTTCTTCTATAATCTTAATGATTTGGGGGGGGTCTAGTTGTTGGGAGGCATTAAAATCTTTAATTATAACTCTGAATTATGTATTTCTCTCCTTATTTCTGTCAGCTTTTGCTTAATGTATTTTGAAGCTGATTTAGATACATATACACTTATAATTGTAATGTTTTTCTGATTAATTGGCTGTTTTATTATTATAAATTATTACTGATTATCTCTGGCAAGACTCCCTGTCTTGAAGTCTATTTTGGTCTGATATTAATGTAGTAATTTCAGTTTTCATATGCTTAATGTTATCATGGTATATTTGTTTTCATCTTTTAATTACAACCTATTAGTACCTTTATATTTGAATTGGGTCTCTGTTCAAGACATCTTATGGGATGTTCTGGTTACCTATTGCTAAGTAACAAACTAATCCAAATCTTAGAGGCTTAAAATAACAACCATTTTATCTCAAGATTCTTTGGATCAAGAGTTTGGGCAGGGCTTGGCTAAGCAGTTCTGCTCCTTTGTCTTGGATTATTGACTTGGCTGCATCCACTTGAACAGACCTGGAAGGTCCAAGAAGGTCTCACTCACTTGCTTGTTTGGTGCCTTCTTTAAGCTCAGGCTTCCTTTAGTATGGTGTCCTCAGAGTATTTGAACTTCTTACATGATGGCTAGATTCTAAGAGGGAATGTCATCAAAATAGATTTTTTAAGTTTATGTGGTCCTGTTCTCTTCCTTCTTAAGAGAAACTTACTTTTTTTCCAGGTAATTTATTTTCAGGCTTGGTATCCTTTAGGCGAAACTGTGCCATTCTCTATTCCCAAAGGATGGATAAAGACTAGTTAACAATCCAATCATTACAAGGGTATTCCTCTTGCCCCGCTAGGCCTGTGATACTACTCTGGAAGAGGCTTGAGGTAAAGTCAGAAAGACTTTTGGAAAGGTGTTCATCAAGTCTTAAAAAGGATACAATAGAAGAATGTCCCCTTTTTTTCTGATGCTGAACATTATCTGCGTGTGACACATGGAACTATATGGCCATATTGTCACCATGAAGGAAAGATATAAAGGGAGAAGCTAAATGCTGACATGGCTGAAGAGAAATCCTTGATGATATTACTGAGATATTAAAACAGTCAATCCAGGGACCACAAGACTCCCCTCCCCTGCTATTTTATTGAGATAGAACTGACATATAACATTGTATTAGTTCAAGATCTACAACATAATTATTTGTTGTGCTGTTATGCTGCAAAATTATTGCCACAATATGTTAGTTTAACATCCATCACATAGTTTCAAAGTAGTTTTTTCTTGTGATGAGAACTTTTAAATTATTCTCTGAGCAACTTTCAAATATACAATTAAGTATTGTTAACTAGATATTACATCCCCAGAGTTTATACCTTTTGACTGCCTTCACCTATTTTTCCCACTCCTGACCCCCCGCCCACCTCTGGCAACCACCAATCTGTTCTCTGTTTCTATGAGTTTGTTTTTTTAGATTTCATACACAAGTGAGACCATACAGTGTTTGTCTTTCTCTGTCTGACTTATTTTATGTAGACTAATGCCCTCAAGATCCATCCATGTTGTCACAAATGGAGAGACTATGAGATTTTTGCCCTTCTGTTTTGTGAAGTAACTTTTATTTGCAACCTAAAGCATTCTGAAAGATAAGAGGCAGAGGTTAAAATAGAGGTGATAGTGGACCCAGAGTTATTAATCCTTTATTATTCTTAATGTTATGATTGGTTATTAGAGGGAAGATCCTTAATACATTTAAATGTACAGTACACGTTATAAAGCACAGCAAAACATGTAGTATGGCTTTAAATGTGTACTTTATAAATCAAATTAAAAAAACAAAGAAACAAAATTATTTTTTCCTCCAAATGGCATCATTTCTGTGGAGCTGATGCTGGCAACAGACCTGACATTGCATAGAGCTGGAGGTAAGAATCATGTTGTCAGAAAAGATTATCTTGAAGTTAAAATTATGATGACTAAGATCATATTTTTTGGCATTTCAATCAAATCACAGATTTGGGTTTAAAAATCCATAACTGGTTTGCAAAGATAGAAAATAGAAGAGAAACCTAAAAAGTCCAGCATGGTCACACTTATCACAATTAGTGCTGTATGTCTTTTTTTTTTTTTTAAGATTTTATTTATTTGAGAGAGAGCATGAATGGGAGGCAGGGCAGAGGAAGAGGGAGAAGCAGATGCCCCAGTGAGCAGGGAGCCCAACTTGGGGCTCAGTCCCAGGACCCTGGGATCATGACCTGAGCCAAAGGCAGACACTCAACCGACTGAGCCACCCAGGTGCCCCAGTGCTATGTGTCTTAATCACAAACACTTCTATTTATTGACCGTCATATAAGTATAATTGTTTTAATTTTAATAAGGTGTAAGAATAAGTTATTTAGATTCACTCATTCTTTTGGCTTTCACAGAAGTGTAATTTTTAAGCTACTGAGACCAGTGAATGATTCTGCCCACTTTTATCTTGCTTTGTCAAGTAAAGATATGAATTAAAAGCATCTTTCACCTACAATCATAATTATTTGTGAAAAGAAACAATGTTCAACACTGCATGAAGATATAATTCTGGAATTTCTAAAAGATTTAATTTTGCCATATAAAATCGCATTTATTTAGTTTTGTTCGTATATTTACCATAAACACGTGAAACTTCACAGACTGGCATGAACCTGCAGACAGGCACATGGACAGGCACCACTGATTTCTCCTAAATCTATTATAGACTGGAAAATGCTTACCTTCATCCTTCTATCCTGAAAAGCAGATTTTTTTTTTTTGAAAAGCAGATTTTTGCCTCTTTCTTCAGTGACTACTGTGCCTGTGACATGTAAGACGTTGTGGCAGCCACTCTGGAGAACCCCAAAACATGTAAGACCTAGCCCATGACCTTTAGCTGCTGAGACCTTGGCTGGGCCATAAAAACATGTCACAGAATTAGGCAAATCCTGTGTTCTCTGCACCAAGTGTTTTCTATTTAGTAAAGCCCAAATGCCAGTGGATTTTTTTTTTTTTTATGGTCTAGCTTAATTTCTTTCAGGTCTTAACCTCGTGTATCTTTACTAATGGGCAGCCAAACAGTTAGCAATGTTGATTTTGAGAGCTCTAGGAAACCAGAAAAGTAGTGCTGTAAGGGGCAAAGCTAATCAAAGGCCATAAAGGACCATTACAGGAGAGTGTGAAGATTGCAGCATCCTGCGAATAGGAGCCCAGCCGCACATGGACTTGTCACCTCTGGGGTCTGTTCTTCCAGCTCCTCACTGAGGTTTCTCTCTCTTTAGCCCTCTTTGAGTAAATGGCTGAGGAAGCACCCCTGTTACTTCGTGCTCTATGATTTCATCTAGCCCTGAGAACTGTCTCCTAAGAATGTCTGAATTTGATCAGGACCATAAGATGATTATGTTCTCACTACAAGTGAATTGTGAACTAAATGTATCGAGTTGGCAGCCAAGATCAATAACCTTCTTCCTCCTCCTCCTTCTTCTTTTTTTCTTTTTTTTTTAAGGAAGTTGTCTTCAGCAGAGGCCATTACCAGACATTCTTTCCATAGCTCATCACAGAGTCCTCTGGACTGTCTAGTGGGCAAAATTAGCTCTAACCCATTGATTGCTAATTTAGCTCAAAAAGAAACAGCTCTTGTTTCTGAATACACTGAGCGATATTTGAGAATTTTGAAATGATCAACTAAGGAGAAAAGGGTTTTAAAAACAAAACTAAATAGTGACTTCTCCCAACACACACCCAAGGCACGTCTGCATTATTTTCAAGGCTTTTTTTTCTACCAAACAAATCAACTCAGGTAAGCAGAAGCAGTCTAAGAGTAGTATCCTAATTTCATCTATTAAGATCTTTGAGAGCCAATATATTGGGTTTAATCCCAACCTTTTTTTTTTCTGTGAGCTTGTTTTATAATAAACATTTTAAATATTTCCTTCCAAAGTGCCTGTCCTCAAATTATCTTATCTAAATGGTCTGTCAGGGGGCGCCTGGGTGGCACAGCGGTTAAGCATCTGCCTTTGGCTCAGGGCGTGATCCCAGCGTTGTGGGATCGAGCCCCACATCAGGCTCCTCCACTATGAGCCTGCTTCTTCCTCTCCCACTCCCCCTGCTTGTGTTCCCTCTCTCGCTGGCTGTCTCTATCTCTGTCAAATAAATAAATAAAATCTTTAAAAAAAATAAATTAAATAAATGGTCTGTCAGGTTCCAGTTTGGCTAATTTGGCAATGCTTATTCCCACTTTATTTAAACATGCACGGCTAGGTATTGAAGCCCTATCTAATTGGGGTCGTTTAAGGAAAACACCCAGGAAATGGGCTTCTTCTTACATATACCTAGTGAGATTTTGAAACACTATTGTCAGGAAATACAAGCAATCCCTGAAACTTTTTCCCTTGGGTTATCAGAGTCCGAGACAATTGATGACATTACATCAGTCGTTCATTTTAGATCGTGGAGCCTACAAAAATCAATAGTTTTCCATTATCAGGTCCAGCTGGGTCACTAGCCTGTCAATGAGCTGTTACAATTGCTGTACAGGGGTGAGCCTGACCAGTCAATTGCTGCTGACAAGAGGAAAACATGCTGACAGCCACAGGAACAAGTCAGAACACAGATTTGCACTTCAGTTTGCCATCCAGAGACTCAGAGCAAGGCCGTTTTCAAGACATGGGGCACACTGTGTGGGAGGCCTGGGGGAGGGGCTAGCCCCTGGTTTTATAGCACAAATGCCAAAGGGCCTGTCCTACCTCCAGTCAACCATCTCCTATAGAGACTATCTGTGATCACTGTCTTTGTTAGCAAGAGAGCCTATACCAGCCAGAATTGTCCCTTAGCACCATCTTCTATCTCACATTGTAACCAGAATAAGAGTAGGAGGAAGGAACTCTGCTTTTACTACCACCAACTCAGAAGAAATCATACATACCTTGAAGAATATAAAAACTTAAAACAGGACATAAATGGGCCAAGGCACCAAATATAAGTAAATATGACTAAACCTGTTGCAAGTAAGTATTGACTAAAGACAGAAGGTCCTCCAGTGTTGATATACAGGCTCCCTTGTTCCGTCATTATAACACTATCTCTACTTTGATCTCGACTTGGAATATTTTACTAAACCAAGCATCCCTCATTGGTGTCTCATTCACAGCCACTCCATCTGATGCAATGAACAGCAAGCAAGAGGAACTGAGTTCTACTTGCCCTACCTATAATTAGGAAGTGGGGTGTAGAGTGGTCAGCTTCAATAAGTACCTTAACAGCCCCAAATGAATAAAATGGAGACTGGCTTGCCTTACCTACTGTATCACAGATTGTCGTGAGATTCAAAATGAGATCAATTGAAGTAATCTCTGTCCAACCAAGTGATTGTGTGGGTGTGTGTTCGTTTGTTTCTTGCTCTCTAGAAACTATCCATGCAGCAAGAAGTTTAGAAGCAATGGAAAGAAGTCCTTCTTTCTCCAGAATAATTCATTTTTTGTCGAGACAGAATGCTTTCCTTTTTTAGTTGAAGACATGAACAATGTATCACATATTCCATCATGAGTTAAAGTCAAAATTTAGAAGACAGCTCTGAAGTCTTACTGGGTTTGGCGGCTCTCCTTAGGTCATAGAGAAGAGGATTGAGATGCTAGCAGAGTAGACACACACTGTCTGGGTTCTGCATGCTGAGGGATTTCTAAAGCAACGTGAATTTGTGCAGTGCTCTAGTCTCATGCTGGTTCCATTTCAGACATCAAACTTTTAAGCTCAAAAGATAAATATTTTGAATTTGTTTCAATATTATGATTTTTAATGTTTCACTTTTATTAACATCTTTCAAGTTTTAAATTCTAGCCTTTTTTTTTTTAATGCCTCCAGTCTTGGGTTTGATTCTTTTGGAAGTCAACATTCACTTGTGTTCTATCATCAAACAAAACTGGTAATCAACTGTATTACTGGAAGCCAACTAGCTAGGCTTTTCTTCTTTTCTTATTACACCACCACCAAAAAAAAAAAAAAAATCATTTTCTTTAAATGAGTAAAAAAAAGTAGCTTTAACAAGAGCAAATTTGCTAGTAATTAGATGAACCAGTCTTACGTCTTCCAGCACTTGGAAGCATGAAATTCATCAGAACTCTCATAGCATTAATTAAAAAGAATTTATGTTTTTTTAATAAAATGCTTCATGTTTTAGCTCCTTTATTCTTCCACCAAATGTGATTATGTGGGGGCTGAAGGGAATTCAGGTTAATATGTTGACACACTTAACAATGCAGGGTCATGTTGCACAATACGCTTCACTGGTTTGGTTCAGTACACCCCCTGACAGGCCCTAATCATCCCCTGCCCTAAAGGCAGAGGGAAAGAGAGGATTTTAATTACTGCTCTGTATGCAAGTTTGCCAGCATTAAATTGAGACATAATTAGGCCTCTGAATTTTAATAATTGTCCTAGCTAATTGGGCAGACAAGTACGTTATGCAGCATGGCGTGATTAGATAATTAGTATTTCCAAATGACAAAATTGGGCTCTTGATTACAAATTCTACATGAAGGGGGAAAAAGGTAGCAAGCAGATCTTTACAAGTCTATTAAGGGAGAGTTTAGCGATGTTGGTAATTTAAAGTCCATTAGGAAGCAACATTTCATTCTCAGAGCTGGGGGTCTGGGACAAGGGCCTCTGGCCAACTCTGGCTCCCACTTAAGTCTCCTCCCCAGGGTGCTGTGATTTCTCTGGAGTCTGTTCATCCCCCCCAACCCCCCACTCCCACCCCAAGCCTAGCAGTCATAACTGACCTTGGGTAAGGTCTCTGGCTAGACACCAGATGGCAGGTGATAACTCTGAAAAAGAAATCATGGGATGTAGGAAGGATAGAACAGAAAAGGGGTAACCTAACCGGTCAGGGTATATGTATCTATTGTGTTTTTCCTTTGCAAGCAGCTGTTTTTTCATTCTTCTCCCAGAATTCACCACTTTCATTGTGTCATCAGCTCCTCTAAAATCTTTTTGGTGGAAAATCTTAAGTCAAAATCTTAAATTTTTGAGGTATTATATTACTGGGGTAAAGAGCATGGGCACTGGAGACAGACCTGGGTTTGAGATCATCTCTTACTAGAAGTATGCCTTTGGAGAAGTTACTTAATTTTGCCAAATCTCAGTTTTTGCATTGGCAAAATGAGGAAATGTCCCCCATAAATTTGTTGATAGGATTAAATAAGATAATGCATATAATTTAAAACACAATGCCTGGCACAGAGTAAGTGCTCAATGAATATTAGCTATCAAATGCAAATTAAATCAATGACTTTAGAAGCTACAAGGTGAAGGTGATGGGTCTGGCTCTTTACTATGCTCTTTACTAACTCAAATGGGGCAAGGGTCCCTGGCTCCTTTGCTTTCTAAGAGAGGAACATGGCGCTCCACTTATGCTGCCTTTACAGCTCAAATACCCAACCAGATTTCCTTTCTGTCCATTCTTCAGAGGTTGGCATTGTAGGCAAGCCAGGCCGTTCAGAAATCACAGGGGCAGTTGACCTAAGAAGAATTTGGTGTAAACTCTGCATTTCACCCCACCTTGTGACTCACTCTTCACAGATGTCACTTTATTGCTCACAGAGACATACTTCTGGTTGCTAAATTTTTCTCACCGTAATGAGTAGTTTGGGCTTTAGAGTTAGATTTTTCAGGCAAAAGGAAAAACTGAATACAAACCCAAATCCTTCTAAAAAATGATTGATAGGTGGTTGGTGGATGATAATATGATGATAGCTTGTTACAGGAAACTCAGAAGTTCTGGATGTATATCCATGTACACTCATTAAGGATGACTATAAGGAAAATAACAGTGTCTCCATAGCTTGGTCAAGACAGTCCACCAGACTGAATGAGAATTCCTCATGACTATCTCAGAGTTTGTGCATTCTGGCAGAGATTCCAATTAAGAATACAGAGTTCGGGGCACCTGGGTAGCGCAGTCGTTAAGCGCTGCCTTCGGCTCAGGGCGTGATCCCGGCGTTCCGGAATCGAGTCCCACATCAGGCTCCTCCGCAGCTGGGAGCCTGCTTCTTCCTCTCCCACTTCCCTGCTGTGTTCCCTCTCTCGCTAGCTGTCTATCTATGTCACATAAATAAATTAAAAAAAAATCTTAAAAAATATAAATAAAAAATCAGTTGTTTAAAAAAAAAAAGAATACAGGGGCGCCTGGGTGGCACAGCGGTTAAGCGTCTGCCTTCGGCTCAGGGCGTGATCCCGGCGTTATGGGATAGCCCCACATCAGGCTCCTCCGCTATGAGCCTGCTTCTTCCTCTCCCACTTCCCCTGCTTGTGTTCCCTCTCTCACTGGCTGTCTCTATCTCTGTCGAATAAATAAATAAAATCTTTAAAAAAAAATAAATAAATAAAAATAAATAAAAATTAAAAAAAAAGAATACAGAGTTCTCTCTGTAAGTGAATTTTATATCACCATGGCATAATCTCCACAGTACATAGCACCTAAATATCAGAAAGAAAAGGCATTTAAGATTAAGTAGAATGCAAACATTCTGCTAGAAGCTTAGAAGGGAAGAGTAAGATATTATTCTCCTGGATTAGAGTAAAAACAGACAAAGAGTGAGTGATCCTTATGCCTGATCTGTATTTATACAATAAGGAAACCACTCCTCTTGGGGCTCTCTGTTGTTCACAGGGACCCTGTTCCCGGGGTCACACGAGTGACCTGGAGGGTTGGTGCAGGGCTCTCGCCTCATTGCACTTCCCAGATGCCAAGAGGCAATACCACCGTGGGCAGAAGGTGGGAGAGGTAATAACTGTCATAGGATTTTCTTCTTCGCCACACAATGCTAGAGCTTCTCTCCCGCTCTTTTTGAAGAAGTGCGTTTATGACTGATCGCTCAACACCTTGTTGGTTCTGATTGCAGAAAACACACCTTATAAATATATGATAACCATCCTGTAATAGAGAGTGTGACAATTTACTTCACAGTGCGTTTCGGGCTGCTAATTGATCGTTTCAGTCCAGGGACGATTTGGAATAAATTATAGCCATCAAAAAGATATCACAGCTCATTTGGTGGAAGGCTTTCCATGTCGCTTCGCGTACGTCTCCGGGAAAGCGCCGATTGCACCCGCCCGCGGAGGGGAGCGGTGGGAGCCTGCGGGGAAGGAGGCTGGCGGGGCGGGGCTGGCAGTGGCGCGCGCGCGTCCGCGCACGCGCGCGACAGCTGCAGGTCCGGGGTCGGACGGTAGAGGCCTCCCTTCTGAGGAGGCGGCAAGGCCACAAGCGGTTAGGGTTCCGCTCTCCAACCCGCGCGTCCTTCCCGACGAGGTCCCTGCGCGGCCCGACCCAGTGTGAATATTCTCCACCCGCTCTCCTCCTCCCGCAGGTGGCGGCGCCTGTTCAGTTGAGGTGAGAGAGTGTCCGCCGGGCAGAGGGCCCTACTTGGGGCGGGGGTGCTCCTGTGCGCAAGGTCTCAACTCCGGCTCGTCGCTTCCCCTCAGCGGAGCTTCCCGGGCGGGGGTGGGGGCAGACGTGGTAGCTCCGGGCGCTGCTCTCTGAGCTCCCGGAGCGGAATCAGCGAGGCGTGCAGTCGCCGCGGCCCCTCTGGGGGCTTTGTGTGCAGTTGGGGTCCGCGGCTCGGGTAGCTCTGCTTCTCACGCCGCCTTTGGGGAGGAGGGCTTGTGACAGACCCAGGCTCGGGGTGGGTGGGTGGGGGGAGGCTTGCCCACCTTAANTTCCCGGGCGGGGGTGGGGGCAGACGTGGTAGCTCCGGGCGCTGCTCTCTGAGCTCCCGGAGCGGAATCAGCGAGGCGTGCAGTCGCCGCGGCCCCTCTGGGGGCTTTGTGTGCAGTTGGGGTCCGCGGCTCCCGACGCGAGGCCGTGCCGGGGTCTCCAGTTCTCCAGGTCGCGAGGGCGGCAGGTCGCGCCCTGGGGGACTCGGCGAGAGCGGCGTACCGAAAGCCGAGGTGACCGGACCCTGTCCGCCCCTCAGCCGGGTCTGGAGCCGGTCGCTCCCCCAGACCCTCGTCTTGTTTCCCAGCAAAGTGTGTGCCGTTGTGTGGTGGTGATGGAGAAGGGAGACCCAAAGGCCTAGCCCTGGATGGGATTCGAATTTGGAAAAAATAAAGTTTTTCCTACTCCTGTCGCAGACACTTGCCTTTCTGGTCTCCCCACCTCGCCCACGAGACCCCCAGGCACCTTTCATTCTCCTGCTAAGTTAAAGCGTAAGAAGGGTTGAAGCCCTTCAGCTCACACGTAACACACCCCTCTATCCCAAGTGCTCAAAGTCGGGGGGCTTCGCGCGGAGTTCTTAGTTGTTTAGTCCTCTGTCACGCTAATACATTATGTCAGTCTAGGGCACGGATGTTTCCGTGCAGGCGATTTTGACAGCAATCATCATACCAAGATATTATGAAGTGTGATGTCAGGGCGTTCTGGAGGACGGATAATATATAAGGCAGTTCTTGACACGGTATCTTACAAGGAAACATCTGAGACCATCAGTAAGAGGCATTTTAATTCACACACCAAAAATATTTTGTGTTTGGTTGACATCTTTCAAAATGCTGAAAGAGGTAGCAACATTTATCATTTTGTAGGTATTTATCAATATACTCACAGAAGTCCCCCTAGGAAAGAGGAGGGTTTTGTCTTATTCCTTTTCTATCATATAAACCGAGGACCAAAGATGTTAGTCCTACCAAATAGTCAATAGTAGGTCAGTGAGAAGGCTCTATTTTTGAAACTAAACATCTTCTAAAACAGGAATGATTGGAAAAGTAAGGAAACTAGTTGTGTTTATACCTTTGTTGTGGAAGAAAATCATCTGCTAGCTTATGTGAGAGACCATATGTTTTTAGCACAAGTGCTGGGTGTGTGAAATGATAGTTTATCTCAGGTATGGAAGTCAGGTAAACATTCTGTAAAACTCCAGTCTTAGTGACTACTTGGGTATTACTCTTGGGTATTAAAAGACTGACTATATCAGGAGTCACTTAAAACAAGTGATTAAGTTCAGAAGTATTGCTAGGGTCCTAATGAATTCTGAAATCTGAAAGTGATCCAAATCTAAGCAAATGCTTTAGGCTTGATACTATGTAATACAAACTGTATTTACATGGACCAAATCCTGTAGGAGTCAGTTTTACAGTGGACTCCACATGTATAGACCCAAGATATAATTTTCTTTTTCTCCATTCATTAATTCAAAAAGTATTTATTCATTATTTGCTATAGGTCCTCCATTTCACTTAGCCATTGAACAAGAGGATCCCCGAAGGCAACTAATAAATAAATGTCTAAGTGTAACTAGAATATGTGAATCTTCTCTTGGCTTCAAGAAATTCAAGGAATATTATTATGAAAGAGTTAAAAACTGTGGCCTTTCATTTATACAAATGAAAAATTGGATTAATTACTCTCAAGTAGTAAATCAAGGAAAGAAAAATTAGAAGTTAGAGTTTTCTCCAGCCTGTACCCTATTCCCATATAGTGCCACGTGGTTTTGTTTTTTTTTCTCCCTAAGACTTTAAAAACGTTTAAAGGACTTGCATGATTGAATAGGCTTATGATCATCTTTTAATTATTTTAGAATGTAAAATCTTCCCCAAAAGGTCTTGCTCCTTATATGGTGTGCTGGACTGACTGATTTTATGTGAGTGAAGGCCTTATGTTTTTAGTAAAAATCAAAACCATATATCCCTTTCCCCCCAACCTGAAGTAAGAATTGCCTACATTAAGTCAAGCAAACAAAAAATATCTCAAGTAGTCACAAGCACACCTGGTTAAAATTCATTTTCATTGATTTAATAGAAATAGAAAAATACCCAATATGTTTATCCCAATTATTTATAGTTTTAATGTTTTTGTGAATAATGCTTGAAACAGTTTAGAACAATGCCTAGATCCTGGAATAGCAAGACATTTTTGTGTGAAATATGTAAGATGCACCTAAAGAATGTAAAATTTTGTGAAGTACAATAATAGAAGATGTTAAGAATAATTTTATCTTTAACTCTAAAAAGTATGCTATAGGGCTAGAACAGTGTAACCAAGATGTGACAAAAATTGATATAGTCAACCATACCAGGACTTACACATATATTTTAGTGTGTTTTAATCTGGCTAGTCATCTTGGAAGTCTGCCACTTACTGTAATGATGTGTTCATTGCTGCTGATGATCAGACCTATCTTGGAGCTCTTCATTAGGTACTTTTTTCAAAACTCACAGCACATCTTGTTAAAAAGCCTAGGAGATGCTAAGTAATCTTCATTTAAAGACCCTCAGTGCCCTGAAAAGTAAGGGGGGTGATCAAGTCAGGGTAACATAATTTGGGGTCAAAACAATCAGAAAGACAATTAGATGGCTTTCTTTAGCAGCTTTTAAACTAGTTCTAAAGTCATTATACAAACATAGTTTGAATAATGGCAGCACCATTGGAATAAAAGTAGCTGCTAAGAAAAGTGCTCATTTGGAGCTATACATTCTCTTTGATTGTCAGTGAATTATTAATTTAACAGTTATGTATAGTACATTGTATACAGTCATATTTAGAAAGTTGTGTTATTGAGAATTCGGTTGATCTGGATTTTATGAGAGTTCAGTTTTGTTGCTATGATCACAAAACATATTAAGTTATAGAATATGGAAATGGGTAGGAAAAATTGAAGATGTCATAGGCTAAAATCAGGATTGCTGTGTATAGTTCTACAGAATTGGTGCTTCACATCCCTTGAAATATAAAACAATCATACTCAGTTAAGAAACAAAACTTCAGGGGCGCCTGGGTGGCTCATTCGTTAAGCATCTGCCTTTGGCTCAGGGCGTGATCCCGGCGTTCTGGGATCAAGCCCCACATCAGGCCTCTCTGCTGGGAGCCTGCTTCTTCCTCTCCCACTCCCCCTGCTTGTGTTCCCTCTCTCGCTGGCTGTTTCTCTCTGTCAAATAAATAAATAAATAATCTTAAAAAAAAAAAAAAAGGAAAGAAACAAAACTTCACCCATATTCTATTTTGTGAACAAGGCATTTACCATTAACAAAAAATTCAGTGATCCTTAGACTATAGGTTAAATGTAACCTTTGGGTGCAACACTTGTCATTTTTAGTAGTTGGTTGTGAACATAGACCCCAAAGAAGATGTGTCTAGAACCACCGTGCACTGCTATAAGTTAACAATATACTATCAAAATATAGAATCATGAAGCTTCTCACCCAGTGAATTTAAACTCTTGTGATAATGAAGACCAGAATATGGGAAAGGGAATAGAAAGACTAGGAAAAGAGAAAGAGGATAAGAGGTAGGTCATGGGGCTTTTGAAATATAATCAGTTGAATTCATTTGAGGGAAGAGTTTATAAGTGCTTTCCAAAAACCACCAGCAAACAATTTAAAATCTGAGGGAATAGTTCAGATTCAACTCCAGCTGAAACTATATGGAAAACCAAGAAAAGCAGAAAGAATGTAATTAGCTGAGTAGGAATTTTCATATGAGTTCAGGTCTAATACCTCAGTATTATATAAAGGGCCACGGGATCATTAGTGATTAGCAGGCATCCAGACCATAATGATCAAGGCCAGGGGACAAAGATGAAAGGGCCTTCCTGCTTAAAGTGAATGTTGCAAATGCTGGTGCACTTACATAGGGAAGGTCAGCCAGCAGATAAAAAAATAGGGCAACAGTTCGAAAGCAACAAATGTTGCTTCTCTTTCACCCCAGAGTAAGATTGGATATGGAGATTAACCAAGCTTGAGCTGACACAAAAAAAATGTCCTTATTTCAGCCATTTATAAGGCCTGGAAATTTGAGTCCTGTCTGCTTTAATGAGCTTGGATATTGCCCAGAAATTGGGGAAGGGGATCTGCTGGGTCCTGGATACCAGGGTTACATTCCCAACTAAAAGGTCAGTGAACAAGGTGGACAGATCCAATTCCAGATATTTTCTGGGTACACCCTGTATTGTTTTCCATTAGGTAGACAAAACAGCTCCTATATTTTGTGTTTTAAGTACAAGGGAGTATTAGGTACCTAGTATACCCTGAATAGATATGACAGTTGCGGAAAAACAGGTGACATGATGTTAACCTTTTTTTTGAAATGGATAGCATAACTATCATGTCTGCCCATCTTCTATAGATTTAAGAACCATCCAAATATTTCTTACTTTGAATCTACTAAATTTTGTCTATAGTGTTTATAGCTTCAGAATTAGAGTAGAGGGCTCTTAGTATGGCCCCAGGTAGTTGTAATAGAATTAAGTGTGGTTGGTGTAGTTTGAAGTCCATCTCTTTCATAGAGAGGCTCTTGGTTTTAGATTTACAAAGTTTACATGTGGATCCAGAATATAGAAAAGGTGGGAAATTGCCCTGAATATTGGGAAGTATCATGTGGTAGAAAGAATCCTGGGCCAGGAGTAGGGACCAGGTTTACTGTGTACCAATTGTGTTACTTGAAGCAAATTTTAGATTCCTTATAGGCAAAATGTCTATCGTAGTAATACCTATTGGGTCTACTTCAAAAGGCAGTTTTGAGCCTCATCTGAGATGGAGTAAATGGAAGGACTTGGTTTATTAAGTACTGTGCAAGTGCAGGATTTTGTGTGCCACTACACAGGTTTTGTAGGTAAAGGTGAGGGTCATAAGCTTTGAGCTGAAAAGATATTTAAACCAGAATATAAATGAAGATAGAAACCTGCCTTTGGGAACTTGGGAGAATAAAGTAGTTTTAGCATGGATACTAGAGATGAGCGAATAATACAGTCATTATTGCTCTTTATCTGATTCATAAGAAGTAGTATTCTGTTGCCAGAGTATTCTTTTCTGCAAGAGATTTATTTATTTATTTATTTATTTATTTATTTGAGAGAGAGAACATGCGCCCACAGCAGGTGGGGGGGGAGGAGAGAGGGAGAGAGAATCTTAAGAAGACACTATACCTAGCTTGGAGCCCAATGTGGCGCTCAGTCTCACGACCCTGAGGTCATGACCTGAGCCAAAATCAAGAGTCTGACACTTAACCAACTGAGCCACCCAGACACCCCTGCAAGAGATTTTTTTTTTTAAGATTTTATTTATTTATTTGTCAGAGAGAGCACAGCAGAGGGAGCAGAAGCAGAGAAAGAAGCCAGCTCCCCACTGAGCAAGGAGCCTGATGTGGGGCTCCATCCCAGGACCCTGGAATCATGACCTGAACTGAAGGCAGACACTTAACCAACGGAGCCACCCAGGCATCCCCCTGCAAGAGATTTTTTTAAAATTTCTTCCTAAGGGGTGCCTGGGTAACTCAGTTGGTGAAGCATCTGACTCTGGGTTTTGTCTCAGGTCATGATCTCAGGGTCATGAGATTGAGTCCTACATTGAGTCCTCCATCGAGCGGCACATAGGGCTCTGTGCTCAGCAGGAGTCTGCTTGAGTTCTCTCTCTCCCTCTCCCACTGCCCCTCCCCCACTCATGTGTCTGTGCTCTCTTGCGCTCTCTAAAATAAATCTTTAAAAAATAAAATAGAAATGCTTCGTAAAGACCTGTTGGATATAAAAAACCTGCCAGCTTGCTTAATACTATCAAGTCCAGATCTTCAGCATTGGCACTGAAGGCAAGCTCTACATGTGGGGAAAAGTAGCCAGACTTCCAGGTCTTGATTCTTGTACTCTCAGAAGTTCTTAGAGATTTCATTAATTCCCATTGCTACCTTCATGTCTCAGGGGAAAACAGAAGCTGGCTGGAGTTCCATATATTGGCTTAATTGGTTGGCTGTGAACATTTTTTAGCAATTGTTATTCTTCCCACAGCAGTAACCCATTTTTGCTGCAGAGATAACAAAACTTCCCTCCAATCCCTTGCAGGCCATTTAAAAAAAATTAACACTCCTATCTTTTATTTTTTCCTACTTTCTTCTGTGTATTTAAAAGTTGCAGAGGCTGCTGGGAAAGAACTGTTTGCCTCTGTATCTCACAGAAACACCAGTACAGATACAGGTAGTATCATTGGTTCCCACCAACTTGGGGCATGGCTCCAAGAGAGGATGAGAGAATGGAAGGAGTGGTCTGGGACGTTATGGGGTGGTATACATTCATCTTTTCTTCCGTTGAGTTTCAGAATCTACCCTACTGAAGAGTAAAAACAATGCCCCTTGTCTGAAGTCATTGGTTAGAGGGATGTTTTCTGGAGGTTTGTTGAATATCTTCCATACAGTGATGCATCATAAATTCACATTCTGTGAGGCACATTTTATTTGACCCAGTATAATATATTGGGGCGTTCGATTCAGACAGTCTGTGTTTGAATATCACATCTGCTACTTACTCACTGAGTGGGTTGGGCAAGGTTCTTAATCTCTCTGAACCTTTTTTTCTTTATCTGCAAAATGACAATAATAATAGTATCTACTTTTTAGGATTGTTGTACCTGAGGTGTGTGCTCAGCAAATGGGAGTTATCTTATTAGGCTCTGGAGAATGAGGGAAGAGTATAAAGAAATTTCCATTTTCAAGGAGCTTACAGTGTGATTGCAAGGGCCTGAGTAAAAGAAAACTGACAAGACCATACATGGGCATGACATGTAAGTGCTGCAGATAATGAAGAGCTCAGCAATGTGCCAAGGACTAGGATCATGTTGAAAGATTTCAAGATAGAGGTGGGAATTTCTCTCTGGGATTTACAGCCTGGGTGGGATTCAGATATGTATGGTGCAGTTGAGGCATCCCAGATGGCAGGGAAAAGCAGTGATCAGAAGACAGATTACGGCAGGGGTGGGAGTATGCCAGAGTGAAAAATAAACCAGCTTTTGAGCCAGATAGATAAGCATAAGAATCCTATCTCTGCTGTGAGATTTTGGTTGGACAAGTATCTTAACTTCTTTAGTCTCAGTTTCTACAACTTTAAAATGGGTATAATCATTATCTCATTTAGTCGAAGGGATTAAATAAGATGATGTTTGTAATCCCTAATGTGGTGCCTGGCACCTCACAGGTGTTCAATAAAATGAAGATAATCCATATGGTATTTTCAGAGGACAATTGGAGGGCTGTCTATCTGAAGAGTTGTTTTGCCTTGTGTAGACTAGTAGTGGGAAACAAGCCAGAAATGTCCAGCTAGGGAGAGTGGGGAGGAGGATTAAAAGCTAATTTGAGGAGCTGGGGCTGTTACAGGCTATCAGAGTTATCAAAGGCTTGCCAGTAAAATAGGGGTTTAGGGTAGCTAATATTAAGGCATTCTGAAAGCTGTTCTGGAAGAAGGAAGAAACTCACTTTGCACATGTAAGGTGACAGGGGTATAGATTAAGGATAGCGGAAGGGTGATCAGACCTTGTCGATGTGGTCTCTTTCAACTTTCTTTCAGGGGCACCTGGGTGTCTCAGATGGTTAATCATCTGCCTTCGGCTGAGGTCATGATCTCCAGGTCCTGGGATTGAGCCCCACATCAGGCTCCCAGCTCAGTGGGGAGCCTGCTTCTCCCTCTTCCTCTGTCTCTCCCCCTGCTTTTTTGTGCTCTCTGTCTCTCACTCTCTCTCAAATAAATAAATAAATATTTTTAAAAAATTTTTAAAGAGTTTCTTTCATGGAAGGAGCCAAGGACTAAACAGTGTGGAGTTAGCCTTTTGTTTTGTTTTGTTTTTTGTGTAGACTCCTAAAATTTAATGTCAGTTGCCCATAATTAGTATTGATCCATAACTTTGGAAAATAGAACTCACTCAACATTCAGGGACTATAAAAGGTGGGAAGGAACTTTAATGCTAAATAACCCCTTGAACTTGCTTCAGCTCAAATAATAGCCCTTTAAAAAAAAAAAGAAAAAAAAAAAAAAAAAAACTCCTTTCCCCTTCCTATTGATGAAGATGAGTGTGTGCCTTTCACTGGTCTCCAGGAAGGCATAAGTACAGATCAGCTGTAGCCATATAAAGTTTGAGGTTAGGATTGTAGTGGCATTGGGTTAAATGGGGAGGATAGTGCTAGCAAAATGGTAATTTTGATGACTTTATCTGGTGACATTGTGATTTGGATGAGAAAATTCTGTCCTTCCCTGGGGTTTAGAAGTGATTTAATTAAAGACACAAACCTAGGAAATAGTTTTGGATACTAGGGGATTTATTTATATTGTCTCTCATTTTCTCCTCACTTCTCTCTTTTTTTCTGCCCATTATAGTTTTGTAGTGGGAGAATACATGGTAGACAGTTGTCTTTATAAAGGGAGTCACAGTGATTATATGGACAGCAGTTTTTTAAAACGTGAGGAAGTTGCAGCCACCTATTACTGTTCAATGGTAGTCCTTAAACATATTAGGCAGCAAAGGATAACTGACCTACCATTGATTCCATGAATTTTGCTGTTCTCTCGTTCAGGGCAAGGGCAACATGGTGCTAATAGCTCTGGGGTGTCTGGGGTGTCATAGTAGTTAACTATAGCCGAGGATTGCTTCCCTTGGAAGGAGGATGCATGTGCCAAGACAATTGTGCACAGTGGTTGACAAACACAGGAAAGGGATAAATGACAAAGGAAAACACAGGCCCTGTAAGATTAGAGGCAAAACAAGCTGGCTTAGTCCTGTTGCTTCTGAGCAGGGGCAAGGAGTATATTTCATCTCTCATCTCTTGAGTTTATTTAAATTATCTGTTGGCATGGGTGTGGAAAGAAAGCATGATATTATACGGCTGATTAGTATTAAGATGCAAACATGCAGATTATATCCAGCTCCTGACACTCCTTTTCACTCCAGTTTAGAAACTGAAGACTACAAAAGAAACCTGTTTAAGGGAAGGAAGGAGAGAAAGCAAAAGACATTTCCCTACTTTTTAATGAGAGGTGTTTTTGGAATATATATTATTTTTGGGTTTTTGGTATACGTGCCACCCTAACAGATCATCCAAAGTAGCTCCTGGCTGCAAACTGCCAGGGGGGTTGAACCAGGGGTGGGTGGCATTGCGCAGGGGTATTCAGGGTGCTGCTGTCATTAATTTTGCTGAAAGAGTCTCATCAGAGACCAAGTCTCGCCTCCTTGGTGGGTGGCACTGAGACTTGGAGAGGGCCTCCATGCAGATTTCAGCCTTGCCCCCTCCTCTAACCCTTTTGCCTTCTGGTCCTGCAGTGGGACTTCTCTCTCTCTTCCCCTTTTTTCAATTAAATGAATTAATTACCAGGCATTTAACTTTTTGCCAGACTCTTTCATTATGCCCAGAGTTGTTGCTGAGCGGCAAAGGGAAGTAATAACATTCGCAGTGAGGGGCAAATCCTGTTAATGAACAAATTAAAGTTCAAACAGTGATTCAAGTTCACAACCTCTCCATGGCTCTTCTCTTTAATAAGAGTTATACATGTTACTTTCCTGCTCTTTTCTTCCTTTTATTACTTTTTAAGCTTTTCATCAACACTGCCAGGGCATATTTGAGGCTCCCAGCCTTTCAGCCCTGACAAGGACTGGAGCAGTTATAATCCCATCTTAATTTGGCAACTTTTGTAAAACACACAAAGGGCCGAGGGCCACCTTTGGTCACCAGGACCAGGTGACCATATAGCTTCCACCTCCTGCCAGGGCTCTGTGCGTTGCTCCTCTCCCTATGCATTCTTCTCCCTACACATCGCTCCTCTCCCTACACATTCGCATTCCTCCAGCGGTCAAGATCTGATCACTCACCTTCTCGCCCCTGGGCACCACTTTGCTGAGCAAGTGAGGTGCAACTGTCTGAGCCCTTGGCCTCTCTGTGTTCCTTCTCCTATCATCCTCTCCACCTGCCTGGCTGCAGCGTTAGGGAGAAGGAGACTCCGTGAGAAGAGGGAGGAGTCTCTGGACTAAAAGCTGGGAACCTTTATGGGGAAAGGAGTTTGAGGTAGGAAGGATGCCTGATCCCCTCCTGACCACCATTATTACCAAATGCTGCTAGTTTCACTTGGGGGACCATGCTTGCAAAGGAGCTGAAAGGCCCAAGCCTCATTGGCCCAGACCAGAGCAAGGCAGGGGCCTGTGGGAAGGAACCCAGGAAGCATCGGGTGCTCGCCTACTTCTCCTTCTCCCTCTTTTTTTCCCTCCCCATACTGTGGATTGCGTGGGGGTCTTTTCCACCTCCGTGCCTGGCTTCTCAGCAACATCCCCTGAGCGTGGTGGCTTGATATAATCACCATGACAACTGCAATCTACGAGCATACACATAATAGAGATGAAATAGACAAAAGATTAGCATGCCATGAAAAGTACAATAAGTTTCTTATTTAGCATTTAGATAACTGTCTTTCCTTCGGAGCAAGCTTCAAAGTTGAAGCCAGTTTAGACCAAGAGGATTAATTCTTTCTCCCGCATGCTTCATTGAATCTCTCATTACCAAACTTTGTCTGTATTGATGTAAGATTTGATTGAAGATTAGAGCATTTAGCAAATCTTGCTTTTCTGCATGTATCAGGTCCTTTCAAGCACGGATCGCGGTGCCCAGTGGTCAATACCCTTACTTTTATCCAGTGTCTGCTTCATTTAAACTTAATCAACTCCATCAACGAACTGGAACAGGGAAACGTCCCTGCGGTAAGAATGTTGTGCTTTTGTGGGATAATTCTTTGCTCTTTCCCGATCCGTTGCCGTTAAACCTAAAATTGCACTATGATGAACTTTTTTTTTTTTAATCAATATGATAATGACAATTGGGCCTGAACGCTCTGGTAGGACTTAGACTAGAGCTGAATCTGGCTTCCATCACCAGAACAACTTCTGGTCCTATGATAGTCCGCTCCTTTTGTGTAGCTTTAATACCTTTTCTTCCCTGACATTGAATATTGTTCAAGCTGGAAAATGATGCATCTTTGTAGGGAAGGCTCATATGTCACAGCCAGAAAGTGAAGCAGACCGATTGGTTGTGTGAATTATCTGACTTGCTGCAGTGAATTATTTGCACTGTTTCCCTACCTAGTCAACAAGTTCCTGAGGTATAGTAGAGATCAATCAAAACTGACAGCCCGCATGTGAAGGCTTTACTGTGTAAATCTGGCACACTCATCCTGGCCATGCCGGCCCTGGCATCTGTATATCATTTTTATACTGCTACCAGTAGAGCAATTTCAAAAGTATTTGCAAGGAAAATGCGTGTCCCCATCTGTTCCTAGAGGCATAAATGTGCCACCTTCAGAGGGTTTTCACTGGTAATCATATCTTTAATGATCAACAGACTAGTGATATATATTTTTCCATAAAATGGGGTTTTCTTCACTTTATTGTGATTGGCTAGAATAAATAGCTTTTCCATATGTTAGGGAGATAAAATATAAGATTAGCAGAGGTCGTTTGTTGGGTAGTAAACAAAAGAAACAATTCATTCCAAATAATCTTTGAAAAGAAGCAATGACAAAATTAAGTTGCAATAACAGAGCATCTGAGGCCCCATATCAGAAAACAGACCTTGTTCCTCCTTGGAAAAGGAGCCGTTTAAGAGCAGAAACTTAGAGTCTTCTAGAGGACTCTGGTGGCTTATTTTCATGAGGCAGGGGAGGGAAGGAGCAGGGTAAGAAGGAGAAGCTAGAATAATACTTATTTGTTCCGCTTCTAAGGTCATATTTCCTATCCCTTTATTTTTTAAATTTATTTCTCAGATTCCCTTCGCTTTACTTTACCTGCTGTTTTCCTGTCTTCACTGTAGCACCCTTGGTAAGTTGGTGGGTGGTGTGTTCAGCAAGTAGGAAATGCCAGCCTTGCTTAATTTCTCTTTAGGCCTACAAGGAGATGGGGACTGTTCTTGTGCTTAAAAAATCAAAAGGCTATCTTCCTCCATGGGAGATTTCTCTTCTCCCAAAGAAAAGGGTGACTTTGGAGAGCCAGGCACAGTACCTGCCTTTAAGTGAAATTCCAGAGCCATGCAGAAGGTACCTGAAGATAACCAGGATCCACCAGAGAATGCCCAGGATGTGTTCTTAGCCATCTAATCCCACCTGTATAGGTTACAGTCCAAAGATACAACCAGGACCTGATCTGCCTTCCCCCACACACCCACGAATGTATTCTCCACATTCAGCACCCAAGAGGTCCTCCCTTTTCAAATGCAGACACTCTTAGTTCTGTAGACACTGTTAGCAGTTGGGGAAATTTGTAAACTTCTCTAGGCTCTCTGTGTAGAGGTTTCTACTGCCTGATCAGGAATCTTTAATTCTATTTTGTTTCCAGGGCTGGGAAAGAATCTCCTGTTCCACAAAGGACTGACAGTTGTAAGATGCCTGAATCTACCTAAACAATGTCTTCAGCCTTCAGGGTCTCCAGAAAATAGGTGTAGAGCTGTACAGACCTGTTTTCAGTAAGTCAAGAATTGAGAATAAGAAGTTGGAATGGGGGTTTCTCTCTAAGCATTGAAAATAAGACCAGTTAGTAGGTTAACTGTTGATTCTTTATTATTTTCCCCCTTGGGACAATGGGGGGAAAACTCTGTCTTTTCTGTATATGTTACCCACTCTACCCCCATAGTCCATAGAATTTTTTTTGCTCTTTCTAAATGCCTACTGCTCTCACCGAAGCAGGAATGTATGGGTATTAGTTTGAAAATTAGAAATGTGGTCTTCAGGCTGGTCCCAAGCAGAAAGTCTGCTAGCATCTTAGACCTAACTTTTATTAACTTCCTGGCCCCAGTGAGGCTTGGGAACACTGACAGAACAATAGAAAAATACCTCAGCCAAGTCTCTGGCCAGAAGAAGGTCAGAAAGCCATCGTCAAAAGATTTTCATTTAAAATTTCCCCTTAATCTTAGAAACAATCTTATAGGCTAGATTGCACATAGGCAGGCGTAGACTGAATAGGATTTACAGGTAGATCACATTTTGCCTGATCTGAAACCAGATTTGCTGTAGTATTGCAATTAAGTCTAAAAGAAGGGAAAGTCACACTTGTGGTTGCCACACTGTATTGTGATTACACTGCAGATCTGCAGTCTTCAGTGAATTTGCTTCCCACAAGGAAGTTCTGGCATGTGTTGTATATGAAATGATTTACACTCAATTCAAAAAATTGAATTTCCTGATTTCTATGTATTTTAGTTTGAGACCCATTTTGCATTGAATTTTTCTATGTTGTTTTCATAAAATGAAGTTAAAAAAAAAAAAAACACCTGATTTTATGTGGGAGAAATAGACGTGTGATGTTTGCTTCTTCCCTTGTCCAGGAGGATGAGGCTGTTAATACTACAGGTGGGACGTTTCCCATACTTTCCTCCTGTGTCCAGTGGTCCTGTCTAACCCATAGGCCTCTGCCAGGAATGTTGTTGTCCACACCAGAGTAGAAGATGCTGCAGAGCTTACCTTTGGGTCTCATGTTGGCTGGGGCTCTGAGCCATAGAATTGCAGGCATCCAAGTTTTTCTTAAACCCTAGATTGGAGCCATTTGCAACACATACTCCTTTGCTGCTTCAGAACCACAGACCCTCTACACATGCATATCCATAGCAGAGATGGAAGTCTTGGCAACTATAGGACAAGCATTGCAAATTTAAAAAACAAACATACTGTGTTTAGGGTGAAAATTACCTGCAGCAACAATGCTGTCTCTTTCCCTACACAGTTTCACTGCCACCAAGCAACCTCATCAGTTCAGGCTTATTTCACTGAAAATGTACTTCATTCCAGAAAAACTACTAGATATCTATAAGTAACTATTATTTGTTAGCCAATTTTATAACAACCCTCCCACCTTAGAAGAAAATATTGAACCTAAACTCTAATTCAGATATTTGAAAATATATAATAAAGTTAATTTGCATATAATCTCTCATGACTGTAATATGCATAGTATTTGTTTTTTTAGATACCCCTTAACAAGTCAGGGTGGGCAGGCAGTGTGGTGGTTTTTGTTTTTTTTTTTAAGATTTTATTTATTTATTTGACAGAGATAGAGACAGCCAGCAGGAGGGGGAACACAAGCAGGGGGAGTGGGAGAAGCAGGCTCATAGCAGAGGAGCCTGATGTGGGGCTCGATCCCATAACGCTGGGATCAGGCCCTGAGCCGAAGGCAGACACTTAACCGCTGTGCCACCCAGGCGCCCCAGTGTGGTGTTTTGAAAAGAAATTCAGATTTTAAAAATAAGCTTAAGGAAATGCCTGTTTTGATTAAGGAAAATAAACTTAACTAATAGTTAAGACAAAGTGAACTATTAAAATTTAGTGTCAATTACCAATCTTTATGTTGAATTACTGATAAAATGCCACCTGGATCTTAAAAATGCCAAGGTGTTTAAAGTTACCAGAAAATGAAAAATTTGGAGGAATTGAAGTTTCTTTTTGTTCTCCCTTACTTTGAACAGCATGCTAGTAATATTTTCAGTCACTCTTGGCTTTTATTAGGAATTTTCATCTTGTTCCAGAAGGAAATACCAGAAAAACAACTTGTATAGTTAATAGCCTCAGTCTGAAGAACATTATTTCTAGGCAGAATTTCTACGATCACCCTTGTCTGTGAACACTTGTTAAGGGATGTGTTTTAATTTTAGGTCAGAACAACTGGGTTAAGATGTGGAGAAGACAGAATTTTCCCTATGGGGGAAAGGGGAGGAGAAAGGAAGCTAAATTAGTTTTACTGTGCGGCAAAAGGACTACTCCAGGCAGCAGTGTGGCAGGGAAATTTGGATTT
>NC_048219.1:61016935-61114435 GCF_002007445.2 Ailuropoda melanoleuca | reverse complement strand
GGGTGCTAAGGAATTTGGTCTCTAGCTCTTCTGGGGAAGTTTGATGAGCTGGTACAAAGAGGTGATGAATGAGGCTGTAAAACCCAGAGTAAATAAGAAAAATACATAAACTTCCTAGTATTTGTTGGCCTGTTTATAACATACTCTATGCAGTGCCTATGTGTATGCACATTGCAAAGTAAACCTAAGATATAATGAATTGGTGTGCATTCTTTAATAGGAATTCTTCTCCATCAGAAGAAATCTAGAATGGAAGGCCAGGAAAGATAACGATTTTATTGACTAACTGCCATGTCTGTGTAGGGGCAATGGCAGGGCTGCTGAGGGGAACAAATGAAGTATCATCAGGAGTTTAGTATCCTTATGTACTATTACCTAAGAATGCTACCATTTTGTATTTCTGAAGCACTTTACAGTTTATAAGGGACATTTGGAATTCCTTGTCTCTTTTGATCTTGCCTTGGCTTTAGTCAAGAACACCTGCTCAGTTAGAAATGTGTTCTGTGAATATGTACACATTTGGAGAATATGACCTAACACATGCTACCTTGGCCTGTAAGCTGGATTCCTAAAGAGGCAAAACCTTGTTGATGAGCTGGTGCTGGTATGGGCAACTGGGCAGTTAGTTTCTGGCAAAGAGTCTCATAACTGGGAAAAAGTACAGATTTTACTGACTACTCTTTCCCATATTATTAGGTTTTATTTTTTTAAATGCACAATGTGCCTTTAAAAACAATTTAAAAACATTACAGAGTCCTGGGATTTGATGTAGAATTGCGTATTGTGACCATAAGAGCACTGGTTTTCCTGTTATAAGGAAAGCAAACCCAACCAGGAAAGAGGCAGATGTGTTACTCTGCAACATTGCAGGCATATGAAATCATGCAGATCTCACTGAAAACTAGGAATGATATAACTTGGAAATTTAACCAAAATTATCATCAGTGAACAAAGCCCATTTTAAAGCATTGTATGCATTTTTCAGATCTCTTTCTTTTTCCAAAGTCACATTTGTAGTTTCCGGTAGAGGGGCATAATTGGGGAAATTAACTACATAAAAAAATGAAATTTAAAGTATAAAAATTCTGCCATCTGATAAATTTTACATTCACTGTTTTCTTAAATAGGACATTCTAAAAATATTACCCCTATGGGGGAACATTTTTATATGCATGTTATTTTTGTTTAGAAATCATGAGCTAGTGAAGAGTGAAAATGACCTTGGCTGTTGTACTTATTTATTGATAGAAATAATAGCCTTTTTATATCTGGATTCAGATATCTTCTCTACTAATCATGCAACTTTCATACATTTCAAAGAAATGATTTGGACTGCGTGAAAACAGGAGGCTGGAGCTTCCTACGTGCCCCTGTGTTTGTGTTCGTACAGAATATTTATGCAATATTCCTACTTGGCTATAATCTATAATTCCTGGCTATTATTTCAGTTGCAACTATAATTTTTAGATTAATGGTTATAATTTTGGTAGGGAATACATGAAAAGTTATATGTTCATGCTTGAAAGGAGGATCATTAAATATTCATTATTACCACTCAAATTAGTTGTCATGCTCTATAAAACAGTTACCCGTTATCATTTCACTGGTTTAGATTCAGCAGTAAGTGAACAACAATATATGGCTCATATCAGTAGAGGAATTTTTGTTGAGGAACAGAGAGAGAAATGATTTTAAAATCCATTTGACATATTTATGTTGACAAATTATTTAAAAGAATTACTGCTTTGTCAATAAACATGTTTGTATGTTGGACTAGGATTGTGACTGGATTTACTTCTAGCTGTTTAATTACTCTATGATTGTGAAAAACAGTGCTCCTTCAAATTGTTATGAGGGGAAAAAAATGAAAATGCAAATGTTGGGATATTTTAGTGTTTTGCAGTTGCCTAAACTTGCCATGAAAAAGCACTTTTCTTTTTCATAAGCAGGCATTGAAATCTTGCTTTTTCAGTGAAGCTAGATTGTATAAATTTGTTAGTTTTCCCCATCTGGTAACAAATCTTAAGAAAAAAAAAGCAAAAAATAAAACAAGAGATGGATTTTTATAAATGTTGTGGGAGAGCATATGTGGAGATGTCTCCTTAACCTGTTTTGGAAACATGTGAAATGAAAATAAATATAAATGTATTTTAGTGTGAAAACATTTTGCTTTTTTCTTCCACATACTTTGATATGGCTGAAATGTGAAGACATTAGGGACAGGCACATGGTTTGTTGTTGTTGTTGTTGTTTTGATCCCATATATGAATCATTTCATACTCCTCAGTAATTTAAATTGGTTCTTTTTCCATAGAAAAGTCCCCATAAATTTGATTCTGATCTCATCTAACTTTAGAGCTTTCTGTCTTAAAAGAGTCAAATTGTAGCCTATGAACACATTTTGCATTTTTCCACATTGCATCTGGACTCTTCAGAATGATGGTTTATTTTATTTTATTTTTTCTGCACAGAGGAAAAAATATATAGGTCCATGAATCAATCTAGATAATGGGGAAGGCTGAATGTAATAAATAATACAGTAACAACCCTAAACTAATGAGCTGTTGCTAAGGTACATTTCATAGGCTCATCCTCTATATAAAAAGTCACTAATAACCCCTTGGTGTAATCAGATGATAAAGCTTTGCCATAAGGCAACACCTGTGCAATTAGAACTGCAGATTCTTTTGCACGTTTCATTAATTTCAGGATTTTGTAAAGGCACAATGACTACACTAATAATCTAGTCTACTTGACTCCATGTCTACCGGAAACAAAGTGTCTAATTAGATAAAGGTAATTAATTAGAGATAAATGGAGCTAATCAGGCTCAGTTAACACTAATTCTCTGAATTAAGACATTTTGGGACACCTACTATCCCGCTGACTTTGATATTTTGCATTAAGAATAGGTTCTAGAGGAGTCAGAAAATACTGGCATTTGAGAATTGAGCAGTCTTTTGATGGCATATTTAGGCATCTGAAGTGAAAGGAGAGTTTTCTTTCATATTGTGCTATTTCACCGCCTTTCTATTGCAGCTTAAAGAATTCACTTTGTAGTTATTCCAATCTGTGCTAGTCTCCATATAAATTTTAATAGCCTTTGCTATCATTTTTATTATCTCTCTAGCCCACCAATGGAAGAAAATCACAAGTTGTTCTCTCTTAAATAAAGAATTAACATGTTACAGTAAGGAAATGTCAAGACTCATCAGCCTATATCCTATTCTGATCCTTTAAGGGGAACAAACATCTATAATTCTGATCATTTAATTCTGATTCTTTAAAGAGAACAAACCTCTGCCTTGCAGTGTTGGACTGAAAATTTAGTGGTATGGGGGAAAGATCATTGGCTTTGAAGTCAAAAGACCGGAATTCAAATTTCCATTCTCTCTTACTGAATGAGTGGTCTTAGGAAAAATGCTTAACTTCTCTGAGTTCCTTTGGTTATAAAATGAAAATGATAGTGATGCTAACTTTACGGGGTTGTCATGAACCATTGAGCAAGGTAACTGTGTAAAGACTGGTTATTATTACCTGTTTGTAATTGGGGTTGAACATATAACCTAGCACCATGTCTTGGTTGACTACAAGCTTAAGTATCAAAAATGTTCCATTTTTATCTCAACCCCATGATATTCTTTGAGCAACATTTATACACGTAGCAAGGAAAAGTTCAAGAATTTTCTCCCAAATAGTCAAATCAGAAAAAAAAAATCCTGCAAGTTCTTTACTTGGAGAATCTGAATATTTCTGCTTTTGTTTTCTACACTGATATAATTAGCCCGCTTGGCAAGTTGTTCCACAGCCCACAGGGAATGGACAGTTTGCCCTGGAATTTAACTCTGAGATGTAGCTCAATATGAAGTGGACATTGAAATCTCTCTTTTATAATTTCTCTGGGATATGGCCCTTCCTCTTTCTGTTTTCTGTCCTAATTTATCTGGACTACTCCTAGATTATCTAATGATCTCTTAACTAATATCCCTGCTTTCATTTCTTTTCTCCTATAATTTAGTGCCCTGTAATTCAGTGTTACCAATGTAATCTTCCTCACACAGCACCTTGTTCATTCTCTCTCTTGTGAAGATCATAAGATTCCTTGTTAAACTAAGACTCTACCAAATAGGCAGTCAAAGCATCTGTATCTGGTTCATATTATTTATTCAGCTTATCTCCTGTCCTTCTTGGCCAATAGAGCTTTTTATTCCAGGCAAGCCAGCCTTACTGTTCTTCACCACACCCATCTCTCTTTTTATTCTCTTGTTCCCCCCATCTGGCAGCCTCTCTCCTCTTCTTTCAAGACTTATTTTAAATCCTGCATTTCCCCTGAGGCCCTCCTTGACAACTCTGGCCTACCAAGAGCTTTCTCATTTTTGAAGGTCCACTGCAGTTCTCAGTGGCACCACGCAGACGAGATGCCTGAGGTCAAGAACCATATCCTATTCTTGTATGGAAGGCAAACCTTGCTCACCATCCTCTTACCCCAGACCTCAGCAGCCTTTACACAGTGTGGCCCTCCAGGGTGCATAGAACTAAATGATACATGTCTGTAACTAATTTGTGTGGTGTGTCTTGGCCTGGTCCTTGGTAGTCAGGTCTAATGACTTTTGTGGTAACCCTGGGCCCTTTTGCCCACTGGGGCTGGATTCAACCCTGGGCTGAGCCTTTGTGTTTGGAGACAAAATTACCTTGATGAGAGGCCTGTCGTATGTTCCTGAGGCTTTGTGGCTTGCAGGTTATTAGACTTTTATGATATGCAGTGAGGGAATGCCAGGAAGTGACCATTAGTATTTCATGACAAAATGTTTAGCAAGCGATGATATTACTACCCAGCAAATGTTTCAGAAAGGACTGAGCAAAATGGGCTGAATTTGCATTCATTAGAGACCTTTAGTGGAGTTCTTTGGTGAATGCTCTGTATGGGAGGTTTTCCATGGAGAGTTCATGCCAGGGAAATTGAAACTTGTATGCATTAGATATCCAGGTTGATCGTTGTTGTTGCAAAAATGTCCACAGTTTCTTCCTTTTGTAAGTTTCCTTCCTTATTTCTATACCCTTTGGTAGCACCCTCCCAACACCGACTCTGAGTGTGGCTGTGTGATTTGTTTTGCCATTGACACAGTAGCAAGCATATGACAGACAGAGACTTAAAAATTACTTGGGTATCAGAGCTTGCTCTCTGGCTGTTCTTGGAACCCTGAGCAGCCCCGTGAATGAGCCCAGGCTAGCTTCCTGGATTATGACAGACATGTGGTCCGGCATCCTTCTTTCCCCAGCCAACAGTCAGCTAACCCCGGAAGTCAAGTGGCCTAGCTGACCAGCAGCTAATCACAGAAGCTCACGTGAGTCCAGGTGAGACCAATAGAACAATACACAGAATTGAACTTAATAGTTACTGAATTAAACCTTAGGTTTTGGGGTTATTCAATATCTAGCAGTAGATTACTGATACACTGGTGTAGGCTATCTGTTTCACTGGTTAAACTTAGAAGAAATCCAGAGGACATCAAATGTTTGGTCTCTAATATTGGAAGATACATAAGTAGGAGAGTGGTGGTACCTTCAAGAGAAATAGGGAAACAAAGAACCCTTCTCAGACTTGGGAAATAAGAAAATGGGGTCAGTTTTTGTTATTTGGGCTGATACAGATCAAAGTTTGAGTCAGGACTTCTAGAGAGATGATAGGCCAGTGTTAAAGATCTATATACAAAGGATAGCTGAAGTTGTAGGACAGGATGAGAATGCAGAAAAAGAAAGACGTGACAAAACTCGGTAGGATTCCCTCTTTTAGTGGCCTGTTGGAAAAGAGACAAAGGAGTCAGAGGAGGGACAGGGCAGGAGGTGCAGAATTATGTAGTAGGAACTCAGGCTGGGGAAAACTGCAAGAAGAACTGAGTGGTCAGCAGAGCTGATTGCTATAAAGGGCAAGCATGACAGTAATAATGACTAATAATTGAAGTGCAATTTGTGTTTATGAAGCCCATTTACATACAATTCATTTTCAATGTAGCAACATATATAGAGTCAGTATCACTATTATGCCCATTTTGTAAATGACAATATAGGCACAGAGCCAGTAAGTGCTTTATAAATATTACTAGTAAGATGGCAAATTCCGAATGTCTTAAAATGGATTCTATTTTTTTTTAAATGGATTCTGTTTTTACTTACAGGAGACCACTAGAACTGTAGTTGAATCTGGTGAGAGGAAAGTCATTAGTAACTTTGAAGAAGCAGTTTCAGAAGAGTTGGGGGTAGAGAGGACGGTAGTTGGGTTAGGAGCAAGACTGCGTGGAGATAATACAAAAGATACGGGCGGTAAGGAACAGAACACTGTTGAGTGGCAGGAGAATGACATGATAAGAACTTGAGGGGACACCAGGTTTGAAAGGAGGGTAAGGGTGACCAAAGCAAGTTTATATATAGGAAGAAGAGGGAGAAGTAGAACATGAAAGGAAGATCGAAAATAAAAGGGAAAATACGAGGAGAATAAAAATGAAAAAAAAGAAAGAAAGAAAAAATAAATAAGAAAAAAAATTGAAAAGCAATTCCTGAAGGTATAGATGCCAGTATCTAGAGCATAGGTGAAGAAAGGCCTTAGACTTGAGAGGGACAGAGAAGCTGGTAGGAAGGGAAAAAGGAGGGAAATGACAGCAAGAGATTTTGAGGTAGAGAGGAAGGAAAATAAATCAGTTCATACCAGAATCTACAAATCCTGTGCTCATTTTCACTCCAAGAAGAGCAGTTTGCCATCTCAGGAAATGCCTGGCATGGATCTATCTTTATAATGAGACAATTGAAAGATTTTTGGAACTGCCTTCATTAAGCATGCCATCCTTCCTGGGCAGGGAGATTTAATTTTGTGATGGAAAAAAAAAATTCTTGAGGTAAAGACCCTGCATGACTATTGTGTGTGTGTGTGTGTGTGCGCGCACACACACACACACACACACACACACACACACACACATATATCCTGGGCCAGAAGGGGTACTCTGGGCAAGAGATTGGAAGTCTGAGACCTGGGAGCATGGCCACAGGGAGTGAGGGGCACCAAAATCAAATTGCTTTGCCCGGAATCCAAGGTTGTCCTGAGAGGTGGAGCAGATGCCCTTTTACAGGGAAGAGATCCTAATTAAAAAGTACCTTCTTACCTAGTTCTGGAAATCTACCATCAGGATTTCCTTCCAGTGACTCAAGGCTTCTGCTTACTGCTTCAAGACAGATACTTCTGGGGGGAGAAAGCCACTAAACCTCAGGATTTATTAGATTTTTCCTGAGAGCAAGTTTTGTTAGATTAGGAGGATGAGGAATAATGGGGAAGAACTTGCCTCTGGATGCAAACAATACGGAAAGAGAACAGAAATCACTAAGTCTTCTACATTCCTTCATCCTACTGCTCATGCAAGAAGTTCTGTGCATGCCTCTCAGTTTCTCTCACCTTAATCCCCACCACCAGCATAATCACTCAACTACCCTCTCAAGATGCCTGATACGTCACTGGTGCTTAATAAATGCGTGGATGAATGAATGAATAGCTCCCCACTTGCCTCTCCCTCCAAGTTTGGTCCCCTGCAACCCATTCATCAGCATGCTACTTTCCTAATGATCCTTCTAAAGCCCAGTTTGATCTATTTAAAGTCCTTCATGGCACCTTATTACAGGATCAAGTAAAAACTACTTAGCTTGGAATACATGGCCCTTCACGATCCAACTCCTACATCCTCTTCCTGATCTGGCATCTCACAGAGACCCCGTGTGTGCAGGAACACATTGACAAACACCTCCAGACATATTGAACTACTTCCAGGTCCATGATCACCTGAGGTATTTCACACTGAACTTTGCCCGAGTTGTTTCTCCCTAGAACACTCTACCCCATGCCCTGTCCAACTGGTAAACATCTACCTGTATTTTCAGTTTAAATATTTCTTCTCAGGAAAGCCTTCATGAGCTCCTAAATTGAGATACCAATCTCTTTTACTTGCCCTCCTTGTATCTAGCTCTGTTATAGCACCTGTCACAACCGAACAGCATTTGTTTGTGGACATGAGTGTCTCCCCACCAGAGGATCATGTCCCTGGAAAGCAGGACCATTTACATCTTACTTGCCATTGTAGCTTCAAACCAGACATCTATTATGCTCTTAAATGTTTAATTGAGAATTTAGGTTGAGACTGCTTAAGGCCAAGTTCCCCTCTTTTCTCCCTTTTCCAATAATTGTCCTGGTATAGCATTATCTTAGTTACTTTCTTTGTAAAACAAGAGTATAATTGTGGATCTTTTTTTAGATTGCCTACTAACCATCTAGCCCTGGAGTGAAAGCCCACAGAGGGCCATTCAGTTCCACTCTCTGACTCTGAAAGTGCCCTTAAACCCCATGTTTAGTGCCTGGGAGCGTGCAGCAGGCACCTGTACCCCCACACACACACACACTACAGGGACTGTTGGTTCTGTCATGAGTGTGTTCTGACATTTATCGGCATCTGGCTTTGGAGGGGCAGGCAAGTGAGGTCCACTGGAAAGATGCACAGTAGCTGTGAAGATCCCACTCACAACATTATTTCTGCTTTCCCTTGTCTTGGAGGTTTCTCTTTGCTGTTTGCCTGAGATGTTTCCAGGTGGGCTTCCTTGTGATGTAAATTTGTTCTATTATCTGGTCCACAATCCAGTGAGTTTACAGACACAACTGTTTTCTAAATCTGCCCAGCAAGGTGTCTCCAGAATAGAACCTCTGTCCTTAGAGACAGCAGTAAGGTTTTCATTATCCTCTAGGTTTCCTGAGAAGACAATAGGCTAGCTTTGGTATGACCTACATATTCTCGTGCCTTCTTAGGAAGGAGTGCTCACTCTCTACATTATTCATAGACACAGAGTCAGCTTTTCAAATGGGAAATTGAAGCAAAACATGGTGGGGGTAGGGGTGAGGAGGGTAGATGTACGTTGGCAACCAGTGCCTTCAGCCTTGGAAGAATTCTCTTCCACCAGATAGCTTAATCCTTCTTAACTTGAGAGTGAAGTTACTAAAGGGGCAGATTCATGGCTACCTAATCAAACTGTGTGATAGGAGCCAAAGTCACTGCTTCCTGGATGATTTCTACAGAACCCAGTTCTTTCATCCTGCTCTAGTATAGACCTGTGCTTCAGTGAACAGCAAGTGCCTTTCCCATTGGTGTCGACTGACATTATCAAGAGCCAAATTTTAAAGGCCAGAAAATCCCTGAATCTTGAAAGCTGCTGAGGCAACTGAGTCAAGACTCCAAACACTGGATTAGGAATCAAATGACCTTTTGATTTTAATTTTTTTGTAACGTCCTATCTATTATTATAGAGGACTTATGATTCAGTTATCTCCTTTTATTCAGTGAATGTTCCTTTCGAACTATTAGTTATTTAACAAACCACAATCTGGTAGAAACAAAGGACATATTTGAAATATTTCTTCACAGGAAAAATACATTCTTTTTCTAGCACACTGAAAGAGTTTGCAGTGTTCTTCCTACAGGCCAGCTGAGCAAGGGAAAGCATTGTTGTGAGAGAAATTTAACGGCATTGCAGTTGCCAAATATTTAATACTTTAAAGAGGAAGTTCTAAAATTTAATAGTTGATTTTATTATTACTCTTTGGATATAATTAACTAGGGATGCACTTTAAACTGCTTTATTCTGGCTATTGAAATGGATTTTATGGTTTACACTGGGGAAAAAAAATTCTGTCAGACCATGGGCCTCTCCCTTGGTGCACATTATTAGAGTCTTTTTAGAGACAAGCAAGCAATTTTGCTGTCATTGGTCTTGTTCAAATACAGTATGTTTATCTATGCAATACTCTTGGGAAAGGGTGTCAGAAAAGGATCACCAGTTAGCAGCTGACATAGCTCCTGCACACACGTTGAAAAAGCTCCTCAAATAGCAAATGAACACATATATTTCATTTTTTATGTGGCTGATAAAATGTTATATCATTAAGTCAAAAGAACATATTTGTTCCATCCAACTTGAGTTTAGAACTAGCTCTCACTTCTAATACAAATGAGGGTCCTGCAGCTCCACAGAGCATGCTCTGCAGAAACCAAACAGCCGTTTGCGACTTGAGGGAAAGCAAGTCTTTACACATTGAATACCAACTCTTTAATAGTCTGTTGGCATATTACTGATCTGTTCCCAGATATTGAAATGCCAAGTGGGCTTTGGAGAAATCTAAGTCTTTCTGAATGTTTAGTTTAACTTGTGTATTGTTTTATTTCAAATACCGAATTCTCATCTCTTTGCTCAAATCAAAGCATCCATTCACTCATTTACTCCATAAGTAAATATTGAGCAAAAACAACAAATATGCAGCAAGTACTAATCTGGGCTTTTGCAAAGAAGTGTACAAAATAAATAAGATACTTGCCTTCAAGGAACTTATAATCTGGTGAGTATGATAAATGAACAAGCAGAAAATCTAATCACAAATCAGAAATATTATAAAGAGGGGAGCCTGCCTGGCTTATGTGGTGGAGCATGCAACTAACTCTTAATCTCAAGGTTGTGAGCTCAAGCTCCATGTTGGGTGTAGAGATTACTTAAGGAAATTAAAAACAAAAAAAGAAAGAAAGAAAGAAATGCTGTGAAGAAAGAGAATTAGTGCTGAAGTGAGAGAGGCCCGAGGCCTTGGTGTCAAATGTAAATAGTGAGACCTACTTTGTAGAGTTGGGGATTAAATGAAACAGAACAATGTAGATACATGTCTTCATGCAATGCTCATTATGAAGTCAGAGATCAATCATGTAGTTAAATACATGGCTCCAGATAGGATCCATGGTGTATTTGGTTGGTGACATTAATGCCCCACATGCCTTCACATTTTGAAGTGATGTCACAGAGAATAAGGAGTAGTCATTCTTTTTTCTTTTTTTTTAAGATTTTATTTTGAGGTAATCTCTGCAATCAATGTGGAGCTCAAACTCACAACCCCAAGATCAAGAGTTGCATGCTCCACTGACAGCCAGCCAGGCGCCCCAGTCATTTTGCCATTTCTTGTCATTTATTTGTGAGCATAAAAGCTTGACAGTTTACCAGTTAGTTTCTCTTAAAGTATTCACCTGATATTTTGCTTATAGAACTCTTTCAGCTCCTTGGGCAGTTTCCCTTGGGGCCTTTTCAAGGAACCTCTCACAGTGGAAACTCACCTTCTCACTCCAGTTCTATTGAAAGTTTGGATTCTTCTATAAAGCATCTGAGTCCTAGGGTTCTTTTTCACCTCTTGAGACCTAGAGAAATCCTTGCCTAGAGAAATCCTTGATTTGGGATATCCTACTTACCAGAGATTTACTAACTACTTGCTATGTGCCCAAATTTAATTTAATCCTTAAACAGTCTTGTGAGGTGGGTATTGTCACTTGCATTTTTTAAACATGAAGAAATGGAAGCTCAAGGAGGTTAAGTAGCTTGCCCAGGATTATGAAACCAAAAAGTGACATAGAATTTGTACTTATCTCGATTATTTTATTAACCCATGTATTGAATACCTGCTATGTTCCAGGCCTATCCTGGGGTACGTGGTGATGATATACCATTAAAGGAGAAGCAGACAGTTAAGTAATCGGAAGTGTGAGGATGCTGTGAAGGAGAGACAGAGGAAAGTGGGAACTTGTACCAGGGAACCTAAAATTGGGGGCTTCTGTGAGGAATACCACTGAGGTCCAGAGGGTGAGGTAGAAGTGTTTGGGGTCTGTGTGGTCATTGGCTGGGGAAGAGACTGTCCTCAGCAGATGGAACAGCATGGACAAAAGACCTGAGGCAGAAAAGAACATGGAGTGTCTTCAAGGAACTGCAAAAAGGTAATCGTGCCTGGGTTTTAAAGACCAAGGGGGATTGACATAAGATAAGGATGTTATCCTTAGGAGGATAGGTTGTGAGCCAAATCACATAAGACCTGGTTGGCTTTGTTAGGGATAATGGACTTTATCCTAATCTCAATAAGAAGTCATTAAAGGACTTTAAGCTGGGAAATGATTTAATCACTTTTGATTTTTTTTTTTTTTAAGATACTGCTGACTACTTGTGGAGAATGAAGTGGGAAGGGGGGACAACTAAGGAAGTAGGAATACTAATTAGAAGGCTATTGCAATAGTCTAGATAGTAAATAATGGTGGTTTGGGTCAGGGTGGTGATGGAGGGGATGGAGAGAAGTAAATAGGTTCCAGAGATATTTAGGAGGCAAGCCTCTTTTCTTCTTTTAAGTTTTATTTATTTAAGTAATCTCTCCACCCAACGTGGGGCTTGAACTCACTACCCCAAGATCAAGAGTCACATCCTCTTCTGACTGAGCCAGCCAGCCATCCCTGGGAGGCAAACTTTTTGATTAAATCATTTGGAATGCTTTCAATTGCAATAGAATACTGAGTAATAGAAACTGACTTTAAAAGTAGAGGGAATGTGTTCATTTATGTAACTGTAATTATGTGGAGGTAGGGCTGGGTTCAGGTAAAGCTCAATGAAGTCTCTAGGGGATGGGTTCTGTTGGACTCTGTTTTACTTCCTGCCATATATGTTTTATCAAAAGGGGACTACCATCATGCTCCCAGGGTGGCTTCCGTCTCCAAGGCTGCATGCTTCTTTCTTTGAGTCCTGTTTGAAAAAGAGAGCATCTTCATTCTGGCATTCTCAGCAAAAGCCTCAAGTCTCACTCTGATTAGACCGTCTTAAGTCTCATGCCTATTTGTGAAACAGCTATTGAGGCTAGGGAGATAGAATGTTCTGACTGACTAAACCTAAGCCATGAGCTTTGAAACTAGAGCTGTGGGGTCAACTTTCCTTCAAACCACGTGGTTCACCAATGAAAATGGAGATTGTTGAGAAAGGAGAAGGGAGGAATTTATGCTGGACTCAGCAAAAGTCTTCTCTGTTAATGGATTGGAAGTCAGGGTTTAGAGAGATGTGTGCTCATTGAGGTGGGGAGCAAGAGAGGCAGGTATATGGAAGAAGTTGATGAGTTCAGCTGTGATTCTAGGGCCTGAGAGACATCCAGAGAGAGATGTCAGCTAGGCAGTTCGATTTGTCAGCCTGCAGCTCAGAGGTGTTGGCTAAAGCCAGAAGTTTTTGTGTTGTTGACTTACCTGATACCAAAACTTGTGCTTTTAATCAGAAGGCATATTTTACATTATTTTTAAGTCCCTTCAATTGTTAATGACAATTTTCAGTGACCAGGAAATATTTAATAACAAAATGATTATATATCTCACTTATTTATTCTTTTAATGTTTACAACTATTGCTTTCCTATTTTATAGATGGGAAAACTGACACATAGAAAGGTTACATCTAAGCTCATAGAGCTAATGAAGAGTAGTACCAGGATTTGAACTTACTAAGAAAGTCTGATTCCAGAGACCTTATTTTTTTTTAAAGATTTTTCTTTATTTATTTGAGAGAGAAGGAGAGAACAGGAGCAAGGGGGAAGGGCAGAGGGAAAGAGAGAAGCAGATTCCCAACTGAGCAGGGAGCCTGATGTGCATCGGGGCTCGATCCCAGAACTCCAGGATCATGATCTGAGCCAAGGGCAGATGCTTAACTGACTGAGCCACCCAGACGCCCCTCCAGAGACCTTATTCTTAATTTCTGTTCATACGATTCTGCTCTCAAAAGGAAGGGAATGGGGGCTCCTGGATGGCGCAGTCGGTTAAGTATCTGACTCTTGATTTTGGTTCATGTCCTGATCTCAGGTTTGTGAGATTGAGCCCCACAGTGGGTTCCGCCCTTGGTGCAGAGTCTGCTTAAGTTTCTCCCTCTCCCTCTGCCCCTCCCCTACCCCGCTTCTCTATCTCTCTCTTTCTCAAATAAATAAATATTTAAAAAAGGAGGGAAGGGGCGCCTGGGTGGCACAGCGGTTAAGCATCTGCCTTCGGCTCAGGGCGTGATCCCGGTGTTGTGGGATCGAGCCCCACATCAGGCTCCTCTGCTATGAGCCTGCTTCTTCCTCTCCCACTCCTCCTGCTTGTGTTCCCTCTCGCTGGCTGTCTCTATCTCTGTCGAATAAATAAATAATATCTTTAAAAAAATAATAAAAAAGGAGGGGAGTGGCTAAGATGGTCACTTAATCACTTTCTTACACAGAGCATAATGGTTGCTCTGATTAAATCTTGATTCCTCCCTGGGATGCTGGTCTTTGGGTCTGAACTTCTTTTGAGACAACACAGCTTTAAGAGGTGAGCATTCCTGTCTGCAGTGATCATCTTGGATATCAGCATGGCAAGTGGGGAAAAGAGCTGTCATTATCGGAGACATGAAACAGCTGAGCAAACCAAATGACACAGGCAACCAAAAGTGGTTTTAGTAACTCCATAAGCTTCTCTTGCCCCATTCTTGCTAAATCCTCATCTTCCTTAAGCTGCTTTTGATAGCAAGGCAGAGCTGGGAAAGGCTGGTGAGGGTGTATAGTTCCATGACTTTTTCCTTAAGCAAAATAGAAATGATAGTCCTGTCCTGTCATTTTATATTATCTGTGACCCTTTCTTCCCATTAGTATTGATAATTAAGAGCTAAGGACAAACCAACACTCTTGTTAAAATACTTTTTTTTTCCCACGGAAGTATAATATCCATAGCTTTTTCTTCTCCTCGATGAATGATATAAACAAGCATGAGGACAACAACCCTACACCATGTATTAAATAGGCAAACCTCTGAACTACCCACATTATTTAGTAAGAGGATTTTATTCCCCCTGAATCAGATATTGATTATAATGGTCAAAATAATCCTTGGCACTTTCTCTGTGCTTGCTCATTATCATTCAATATGTTCAACAGAATTATTATTTAAAATAATATTGTGCACCTGGTTGAGATGACGGTGAGAGATTTGGCTTCCTGTCTCTTTGTTAAGGATGAATTCAGCCCAAGGGTGTACTATGAACTTGGCAAATAGCATTATAATAGTGAGAGAATATTGCCTATTGGGTAGCAGGAGTTGATGATTAAATTTAAGTGTGTGCTGTCCACATAAAACAAATAATGCTCTTTTTTTTTTTAACTTTTACTGTGAACATTCATCACCGGTGCCGAAGATGCACAGTTGCTAATTATTGTGTTTTTAACTTGTAATATACTGTAAATTTTGTATAATACTACTGTGACCTTATACAGAATAGAAAAGATGACAGGAGGCCTATAATTATTGTATGGGGAAGAAATGCCTATAATTATCTACTATTTTTAGGACCAGCGTGCATGGCCTCTTAATTTACATAAGCTTTAGACATTCACACATTTTCTGTCTTTGCTTGTGGATGATAAATTTTGCTCAAATGAAATCAGAAGACATACTGTTAGATGAGGAGTTAGCCAACTGGGAGCTTGATTACAATGAACTACACAAGGTTTGGTGCCAGCTAAAAAGGGAGCATTTATTTGGATAGGATTTACTTAAGGCAAGACTCAAAACATTAAAAAAAAAAAAACCATATTACTATATCGGGGCCTGATAACGTGTGATTATTTTTTAGAGAATTGGTTAGATTATCTTGTAGAAAAGCATTAACCTAACAAAGAGAAAACCTCTAGGATATTTATCACATGGAGGGTGATTATGACAGCATGTTCTTATTAGAGATGAATATTTTGTGCTCATTAAGGTTACCCCCTTGAGTGCTCAAAGATGCAAAGTACATTGCAATGAAGTACTATAGTTCTATTGTCCTGTGAGCACTTGCTGTTGGCTGGGGGGTTTTATTCCAAATTAAGGGGCCTCTCTAAAAGACCCAGCGTGGCAGGGCCTGTGTCAGAGCCCCTGGGCAAATCAAAGAGACTGGGAGGTTTTCAATTCAAACACTCCAGGCATATATCTACAAGAATCAAGAGTGATATCAAGAAGCCTCTAGTCCCCTAATGTGGGATAGCAGGTGGGAAGGGCATGGACAGACTTGGTTCCTGAAGAGCCTACAGGTGAACCCCACTTAAGGGCAATGCAATACACAAGATTCTAAATTTAAACTATAGGCAAACTTAAACTCAAACTCTCCGCTTTATAGAAGGGTCACTGTAAAAATAATTAAAAGTGACTTCCCCAAAAGCAGTATGTTTTTCTGAAGCATATATGATTTTTTGTTTTATTTGCTTTTTAGGAAATGATTATTACTTTTATTAGCTTACTGAAAAATTACACATATGCAAATTACAATTTAAAATGTTACATACAACTATTGAAAGATATTTTAAGAAAAATATAACAACCCAATCCCACCCCTTCCCTCATATTTTTAAACCTAAGGCATGGCAGAAAAGCAAGTTAAAAGTTCTGGTTGGTTGGTTGGTTGGTTGGTTGGTTGGTTAGGGTTTTTGATGACCATTTTTGATGACCATGTAATGGATAATTCTAAATGACCAGGAGTTGACAGGATGTTTAGATATGCATCATGTCCAAGGGCTCAGGGCCCGTACGCTCCTAGGCTAGTTAATCTATGGTTTTTGCAATATCTGTCTTTTAAAAATGAGGAAAAAACAATCACAATACTATTGTTGCTTCTAAAAAAATTTAACAATTCCTTAAAAGCATCACCTGTCAAGTCAGAGTTCAGATCTCATGTCTCTAGTTTGCTTCTAGTTTTTTTTCTGCTTTTGGTTTGTTATTTGTTTTTGCTTTTTACATTTCATTTGTTTGAATCAGGATCCAAAAAAGTTTCACCGATTGCCCAGGTGGTATATCTCTTGAGTCTTTTAATCTATTGGCTTCTCTTCCCACTCTTTTTTTTCTCCCTTATAATTTATTTGTTATAGAAATCTGTTCATTTGTTCTGGAGAGTTTCCCACATACTGATATTAATTGCATCCTTGTGGTATCATTTACCATATTCCCCTGTCCCCTCTATTTCTTATTAGACACTAGTTAGATCTAAAACCTCATTTAAATTCAGATTTGGATTTTTGACAAGACTGTGTCATGAGTGTAATGTGTTCTTTTATCAGGAGGTCCATAATGTCTATCTCTCTTTCTCTTTTTGTGATGTTAACAACTGTTGACTACCATTGCTTAAATCCATTATTTTACCGAGAATTGCAGAATGGTGATAATTCTATCATTTCATTCCCATGTTTAATCTAGATTACTTCAGGGGCGCCTGGGTGGCACAGCGGTTAAGCGTCTGCCTTCAGCTCAGGGCGTGATCCTGGCGTTCCGGGATCGAGCCCCACATCAGGCTCCTCTGCTATGAGCCTGCTTCTTCCTCTCCCACTACCCCTGCTTGTGTTCCCTCTCTCGCTGGCTGTCTCTATCTCTGTCCAATAAAAAAAAAAAAAAATCTTTAATCTAGATTACTTCTATACTTTCGCTAACTATTTGGTTACCTAGAGTATGACTGCTTTGAGCAAAATTCCATTTCCAGGCTTCTCTTTCTTTTGGTGATATACCTTGGGTTTTTGTAGATACAGAAATTTTCATGGGTTTTCAGTGATAGAGATACTCAATGAATATGTGGTCCCTTCCACTCACTCAGACATTCATATATTTTCCTTGGAGATAATGCATCCTAACCCCCTTCAGATTTTACTTAGATTTCCACCTTTGAGATGGTAGAGATTACTTCTCTGACTTGAATTAGAGTTGCCTTTATGTCTGCCTATCTCCCCTATTAGACAGAGGCAACTTGAGGGCAAGGTCTCTGACTCTTAATTTTTTAAATCCTCCACACTCCAATACAATGCTTAACACATAGTAAGAGTTCAATAAATGTATGTTCTCTGAAAGAATAAGTGAATGGTGAAGACTTGCAGAAAGCTATTGAGGGTGATCATCAGCAGTGTGCTTTGGTAGAAAGTACAATAGTCTGGGACTCAGTTGGACTTGGGCTCAAGTCAAAAGTTTTCTATTTTTTGTTCTTGGTCAAAATGCTCCCAGTTTCTGCTCTATAAAATAACACTACCCCTGGCACTCTCACAGGGTTATTGTCAGGATTAGCAATTCAGTAGGGAGCTATGGTTAAAGGTAGGGACTTGGCAGCCTCAGATCAGTGTGACAGGTGCCGACTATTTATCCTCTATGAGCCTGTGAAGTCGCCTGTAAAATGAGAATAACAATAACAACCTCTCAGGATTCTGGTAAGCATTAATGTATGGTAAGTAAGCCTTCAGTAAAAGGTCTGAGTTATTTTTATGTGAAATTGCTTTGGTAAATTAGAGATGGTATGCAGAATGATTATCATTAAACTAATGTTTTCTGTGACTTCTATATTCTCAGTCTTTGAAACTGTCTTCTTCCCCAAAATGCTTTAAAAGTGATTAAAAGATGGAGTTGTTGGTCTAGTGTTCACCAACTGAGGCTTGTTACTGTCAGAAGGCCAGTCTGGTTTGACTTGCTTTCCTTGGTTCTGGCATAGCTGAGGGCTGGCTAGGAGAAAAACCCTGGATGAAAGACATCCTGGCAGTGCGAACATTAACACCTGCTCTTGAGCCAGGAGGTAGGTGTTAATGTCTCTAGCTGGATTCCTAGTGGCAGAAATATTTAACACCTTCCTAGGATCCAGGAACCAGGCACCCTCTTTTTAAACATAACTTGGCAGGTAAAAGGGAGAGAGAGCATTTCCAGTTGAGCTGTTGAGAAAGTACAGAAAGCTCTATGCCACAAAGACAGAAGACAGATATCAGAGGATGAAACGTAAATGGAGAAGGGGTCTTCTCTAACTGGATTGTTTGGGGAGGAACTCTGGTTGACTTTCTGCAACAAAACTCACCAGTGGGCCAGTGGGGATTTTAGGAAAGTAGTGGCTCTAGGACAGGATAAGGATGTATGACGTTCAGGACAGGTTGGAAATCCACATCTGGATGCAGCATGAAGTATGGTACTGTGACAAGCATGGTTGGTTGAGTGATTCTGCTTCCTGGAGGACCAAGAGTTCCTTTCTGGGGGATGAGGTGTATATGCAGGAACTCAGTGGAACCAATTCCTCAGGAGAAAGAATGGGAATTAGAGTGCCTCAACCAAATCACCCTTTGAAGGTGAACTAGCTTGGGGTCAATTTGGAGAATGCTATGTATGTCTTAGCCGCAAAGTTCATGGTGGAAGTCAGGCAACTCCAAGAACTAATAAAAAGTCCTTCTTTATCAGGGTTTGACTGACAGCAGTGGTGAATTTTGACTTAGACTGAGCTTGAAATGTGCTTATTTTCTCTCCAAAGCTGAGGCCCATTTGCACAACAAGCAAAATGACAAGGTAAACAACTTCTGTTTAGACTTTCCAAGGTCTGTTTCCCTGGATGACATTGCAAGAACTCTATGACACCACCTCACCCTGGAGTGAACCTAAACACTGGGGATCCTTTCAACATCCAAAAAGGGTCACTTCTTTGAAATGTGATTACTCCCTAGAATGACTTTCTCATTTAAATTACATGGGTATCAGAGGAGCCCAGGCCAGGAGGTGAAGCAGAGCAAACTCACACTCTTTGACTATAAAAGAAAATGCATATTTTTGATGAGCCTGCACCGGCTGCCTTCTCAGGCTTAGAATGATGTTTTCTTCCCCTTTTGCCTACAAGGAATGTTGTAAGTAGGCATAAACAAATGCCTTCATTATTTATTTATCCTAGTCGTGCTGCAGTAAATCATTCTACATGGGAAATTTGCTGTTTTGTTTGGCTGGCAACTGCTTAAGCTAATAGGCTATGAGAGTCTTCTTTGGGGTTATTACTTGGAATTATTCTAGTACAAATGAACACCCATTGGACTGAAAGTTGTTACAAAAACTAGAGGCATGAGATTGGATTAAAAACTCCATCACTCTGACCTCTGGCACCTTGTAGCCCAGGATATATTGTGAATTTAAGGATAATCACCTCTCCACTTGGGCTGTGCTCAAGTATGTCACAGAGTCCTGAATGAATGCCTCTCTTGGAAATCAGACTAATAGGGAGTCTTTCCAAGTTTTCTTCAGAGTGATTATCCCTAATACAGAAGAAATAGTAAACAATAGTAGGTTTTTCAAATGAAAACTCTGGTTTGGTTGATTGTCAAATACTGTGTTTTGTGTCATGCTGAGCAGAGTCTTTGAGCACTATGTCTCCACATTCTTTTCATGAAAGTCCCAGAGACTAGGCTAGAGATCCAGCTGGGGTGAACATATAGACATCTGTCCCCACACCAGCAACCATGTGACTGTCCTGTTTCTGGCAATGACATCACCATTGTCCTAATTACCTAAGCCTATGAACACTTATTCCTGAAAATTCGTCCTTTGCTGTTCCTCTCAAATATGGCTAGGCCTTTTCACTTCCCTCAACATCATCCTAAAACAGGCTCACAACCCCAAATGACCATATGCATTCCAAGTCCTCTTTCTGCCACCACAAGTCTTCATATTTATGTATGTAGGTTTGGCACTATGCTAAGTATTTTACATGGGTCATTTTATTTAATGCAAACAACCATGCTTATAAGAGGTAAGTACTCTTTTTATGCTGATTTTCAGGTGCCTTGCTTGTGGTCACATGGCGAAAAGGGCTGGGATTTGAATCCAAATGTGGTAGACTAATTGCATTTATGGCACAAATTCTTCACTCCTTTCTGTATCCTTTCTTTTTCCGCGTGACTTTGTAATTCTCCTACCAAGAGGTAGAGTCCATTTTCCTAACCCTTGAGGCTTAGCTCAGCCATATGACTTGCTTTGGCCAATGAGATGATAATAGATGTGATATAAACAGAAGCTTTCACATTTTCATTTGCTGTCTTGTCCTCTGCCATGGCCATGAGGAAAAACATGTCCATGTCAGCCTGTTGGAGAGTGAAAGACACATTGATGAGATCAGGTCACCCCAGTTACCCTAGCCTTGGTCATCTTAGATCAGATTACAGCTAACCAAAACAGCAGAGCTGCCCAGCTGCTTAAGCTCCAAAATCCATTACACAATAACTTTTGATCAGGTCATCTTCTTGTTAAAAACCAGCCTACCAACCAGTTAGTCATCCTACCTATTTTTCTTCAATAACTACATACTGCCTAAAAGAAAAAATACAGACATCTGAATTCCAGCATGTAAGAAGCTTGGAAGTCATCACTGTCCAGGCAACAAGTAAAAAGCTGAAGAAGCAAACAATCAATAACTCTTCTTAGATCTGTCAGAGAAGTGATGTTATAGGGCACACCACTGCCCCCAAAATAAAAAAGACAGACAAGCAGATATGGAGAATCACAATTTACCTGAGCAGAAACTCATAAGCAGAAATCTTGAACTATAATTGACAAATTGCTAAAAGCTCAGTGTGGATAGGTCTGTCAGTTAAAAACTACAGTGGGGGAGACCTCACATTCTTTTGAGTTTTAGCTCTTGGAACTCTACCAGGTTCTCACAGAGAAGACTGGAGAAAAATAAAAATTCCCTCTGTGCTTGTAGCAGTAAGCTGGAAGCAGGGTGGCTGTATTGAAATACACCAGACCATTCTGTTCTTCTTAATAGGACCTGCCCCTTAGAGAAACTGTTTTACCAGAGCCTAATCTGTTGGGGTTTTGACAGAGTCTAACCAGCCTAGGGGAAGGGAAATACCCAACTCCCGCCCCCTCCAGTCATTCTATCCCACTTCAGACTGCGGAAAAAACTGAGAAGTATTTGTGACATTCATGGCCAAGGGGCAAGATGCTCACTAAAAGACTGAGACCTAATCGTAGGACATAGGACGATAGAACATTCCTTCTACCCCCTCACCTTACCACACCATCATTAAAAGCCTATTTACTGCAGTTCCTCTTACCAAGTACATCATGATTGGATTTCAACAAAGAATTACAAGGCATACCAAAAGGAAAAAAAAAAAAAAACACAACCCAGTTTGGAGAAACACAGCAACCATTAGAATGAGACTGAGATATGCCTGGGATGTTGGAATTTTCAAACTGTGAATTTAAGAACAGCTATGATTAATATGCTGAGGGCTGTAATGGAAAAAAGTAGATAATGTGTAAGAACATACAGATAATTTGCGCAAAGATCTACAAATTCTAAGAAAGAATGAAAAAAAGAAATGCTAAAGATCAAAAACACTGTGACAAAAATGAAGACTGTCTTTGGTGGGCTCATTAATAGACTGAACATAGCTGAGGAAAGAATCTCTGAGCTTGAGGATATGTCAATAGAAACTTACAAAACTGAAAAGCAAAAGAATAAAAAAAGACTGGGGAAAAAAAGAGGAACAGATTATTCAAGAACTGTGGCAAAACTACAAAAGGCATAATGAGAATACTAGAAGGAGAAGACAGATAATAGAAACAGAAGAAATATTTCAAAACAATAATGACTGAGAATGTCCTCAAATTAATGTTGGACATCAAACTATAGCTCTGGGAAGCTCAGAGAACACCAGTCAGGATAAATGTAAAAGAAAAAATACACTTAAGCATAGCATATTCAAATTGCAGAAAATCAAAGATAAAGAAAAAATCTTGAAAGAAAAATAATAATTAAAAGAAAAGAAACCAGAGGAGAAAAAATTACCTATACAGAAGTAAAAACAAGAATTACCTCTGACTTCTCCCAAAAAATCATGTAAACAAGAAAAGATTGAAGAGTTCAGAGGAAAAAACCACCAATCTAGAGTTCTGTGCCTATGAAATTATCCTTCAAAAGGGAAGGAAGAATAAAGACTCAGACAAATACTGAGGGAATTTGTTGCCAGTAGACCTATCTTGCTAGAAATGTTAGAAGTTCTTCAGAGAGAAGGAAATTCATATAGGTAAAAAATTCGGATCTGCATAAAGAAAGGAGGAGTGTTAGAGAAGAAATAAGTGAAGGTAAATAAAAACTTTTTTCTTTTTTTTTAAGATTTTATTTATTTATTTGACAGAGTGAGTCATCAAGAGAGGGAACACAAGCAGGGGGAGTGGGAGAGGGAGAAGCAGACTTCCCGCTGAGCAGGGAGCCTGATGCGGGGCTTGATGACCTGAGCCGAAGGCAGACGCTTAACAACTGAGCCACCTAGGCGCCCCTAAGAACTTTTTTTTTCTTGTTCTTAATTGATCTAATAAATAATAGTTTGTTCAAAATAATAATAGCAATAATATATTCCATTATGTTTGCTTCGGGTGTGTGTATATATACTTATGGAAAAGTGGAATGACTGAGAGCAGTGAGACAAGAGACAAGAGAGGGAAATTAGGAATATACTGCATTAAAAATTACTTGCACTACCTGGGAAGCAGTAGAGTGGTATTTGAAAATAGTCCCAGATTAGTTGTAAATATATATTACAAACTCCAGGCAACCACTAAAAAAAAAAAACCCTGAAAGACAAAAATAGGAACAAGAAGAGGGGCAATGAATAGAGAACAGTAACAAATGTGGTAGATATTAATCCAACTATACCAATAATCACTTTAAATATCATTCCTCTAAATACATCTATTAAAAGACAAAGATTGTCAGAGGGGATCAAAACACAAGATCATCCATGCTGTCTACAAGAAATGCACTTTAAAGATAGATAGATNTAGATTGATTGATTAGTTGATTTGACACAGAGAGAGCACAAGTAGGGGAAGCAGCAGGCAGAGGAAGAGGGAGAAGCAGGCTCCGATGCAGGGCTCTATTCCAGGACCTTGGGATCATTACCTGAGCCAAAGGTAGCCGCTTAACGACTGAGCCACCCAGGCACCCCAAGAAATGCATTTTAAATATGAGGAAACTTAAAGTTTAAAAGGAAAGGGATGGAAAAAGATATACCATGCCAACACTAATGAAAAAAACCTGTAGTGGCTATATTAATTTCAGGTAGAACAAACTTCAGAGCAAGGAAAATTAGAGAAATTATTTAAAAAGGGACATTACATAATGGTAAAGGTGTCATACTTCAAGAAGACATCACAATCCTTAATGTGAGTGCCTAACAGTAGAGCATCAAAATACATGAGGCAAAAATTGAGAGGACTGCAAGGAAAAAGAAATGAAACCACTATTATAATTGGAGACTTCAACATTCCTTTATTAGAAATGGACAGATCCAGGGGTACTTGGACGGCTCAGTAGATTAAGCATCCAACTCTTGATTTTGGCTCAGGTTATAATCTCAGAGTCATGAGATGGAGCCCTGCTTCAGGCTCTGTGCTGGGTGTGGAGCCTGCCTTGGATTCTCTCTCTACCTTTCCCTCTGCCCCCCACTGCCACTTGCACACACACGTGCTCACTCTCTCTCTCTCTAGAAAAAGAAAAAAAAAGGAAATGGACAGTTCCAAGAAGCATAAAATCAATAAGAATATAGTTGAACTCAATAGCACAGTCAACTAGATATGATGGATATTTATGGANAGAAAAAGAAAAAAAAAGGAAATGGACAGTTCCAGGAAGCATAAAATCAATAAGAATATAGTTGAACTCAATAGCACAGTCAACTAGATATGATGGATATTTATGGACTACTTCATCCAACAACAGTAGAATACATATTCTTCTCAAGATCACATGGAACATACACCAAAATAGACTAGACCTGGGGCCATAAAACATACTTCAAAAAATTTAAAAGACTAGAAATCATACAATGTACACTCTCAGACTAAAATGGAATTAAACTAGAAATCAAAAACAGAAAAAATAGCTGAAAATCCCAAAATGCTTAAGGATTAATGCACTTTTGAATAACATATGGGTCAAAGAAGAAATCTCAAAGGAAATTTAAAAATATTGTAAACTAAATGAAAGTGAAAATACATCTTACCAAAATCTGTGGGATGCAGTGAAAGCAGTGTGAAGAGGGAAAATTATAGCATTGAATGCATATATTAGAAAAGAAGAAAAATCTAAAAGCAATAATCTAAGCTTCCACCTTAGAACACTAGAAAAAGAAGAGCAAATTAAATCCAAGTTAAGCAGAAGAAAAGAAATAGTAAAAACTAGATCAGAAATGAATGAAATTGAGAACAGGAAATCAGTAGAGAAAATCAATGAAACGAAAGCTGGGGTTTTTTTTTGAAAAGAGAAAAATTGATAAGCCTTAGCCAGATTTACCAGGAAAAAAAGAAGACACAAATTACTAATATCAGAAATGAAAGTAGAGACCTCACTACATATCCTATAGACATTAAAAGGATAATAAAGGAATACTATGAACAACTCTATGCCCACAAAATCAATAACCTAGATGAAACAGACCAGTTCCTTAAAAGATGCAATCTGCCAAAATTCACACAAGATGATACAATCTGAATTGCATATATCTGTTAAGGAAATTGAATTAATAATTAGTAACCTTCCAAAACAGCACGGGGCCCAGATGAGTTCATTAGTGAATTCTACCAAACCTTAAAAAAAATTTATACTAGTTCTCTACAATCCCTTCCAGAAGATAGAAACAGAGGGGATATTTCCAAACTCATTCTAAGAGACCAGCATTACCCTAATACCAAAACCAGACAAAGACATTACAAGAAAATGACAGACCAACATCTCCCAGGAACATGGATACAAAAATCCTCAGTGATCAAGCTCTGTTACAAAGCTGTAATCATCAAGACAGTATAGTACTGGCACAAAAACAGACACATAGATCAATGGAACAGAATAGAAAAGTCAGGGTATCTGGGTGGCTCAGTCAGTTGAGTGTCTGCCTTCCACTCAGGTCATGATTCCAGGGTCCTGGGATCAAGCCCCATGTTGGGCTCCTTGTTCAGTGGGGAGCCTGTTTCTCTCTCTGCCTCTGCCTGCCACTCTGCCTGCTTGTGCTCTCTCTCTCTGTCAAAAAAAAAAAAAAAGAATAGAATAGAAAATTCAGAAATGGACCTTCAACTCTGTGGTCAACTAATCTTTGACAAAGCAGGGAAGAATATCCAATGGAAAAAAGACAGTCTCTTCAACAAATGGTGCTGGGAAAATTGGATAACCACATGCAGAAGAATGAAACTGGGCCATTTCCTTATACCATACACAAAAATAGACTCAAAATGGATGAAAGACCTAAATGTGAGACAGGAATCCATCAAAATCCTAGAGAACACAGGCAGCAACCTTGGCCACAGCAACTTCTTGCTAGACACGTCTCCAAAGGCAAGGGAAACAAAGACAAAAATGAACTATTGGGACTTCATCAATATAAAAAGCTTTTGCACAGCAAAGGAAACAGTTGACAAAACCAAAAGATACCTGACAGAATGGGAGAAGATATTTGCAAAAGACATATCAAATAAAGGGTTAGTATCCAAAAATATAAAGAACTTATCAAACTCAACACCCAAAGAACAAATAATCCAATCAAGAAGTGGGCAGAAGACATGAACAGACATTTCTCCAAAGAAGACATCCAAATGGCCAACAGACAATGAAAAAATGCTCAACATCACTCAGCATCAGGGAAATAGAAATCAAAACCACAATGCGGCACCAACTCATGCCAGTCAGAATGGCTAAAATTAACAAGTCAGGAAACGACAGATGTTAGTGAGGATGCGGAGAAAGGGAAACCCTCCTACACTGTTGGTGGGAATGCAAGCTGGTGCAGCCACTCTGGAAAACAGTATAGAGATTCCTCAAAAAGTTGAAAATAGAGCTACCCTACCACCCCCAAAGATACAAATGTAGTGATTCAAAGGGACACCTGCATCTCAATGTTTATAGCAGCAACATCCACAATAGCCAAACAATGGAAAGAGCCCAGATGTCCACTGACAGATGAATGGATAAAGAAGATATGGTATATATACACAATGGAATATTACGCAGTCATCAAAAATTTGAAATCTTGGGATTTGCAATGACATGGATGGAGCTAGAGGGTATTATGCTAAGTGAAATAAGTCAGAGAAAGACAATTATTATATGATCTCACTGATATGTGGAATTTAAGAAACAAAACAAAGAACCATAGGGGAAAAGAGGAAAAAATAAAATAAGATGATACCAGAGAAGGAGACAAACCATAAGAGACTCTTAATCATAGGAAACAAACTGAGGGGTGCTGGAGGGGAGGAGGTGGAAGGATGCAATGAGCACTGGGTATTATATAAGACTGATGAAACAGGCCTGTACCTCCAAAACCAATAATACATTATATGTTAATTAACTGATTTTAAATTTATAAAGTTTTAAAAAACCCTCAGTGAAATGATAGCAAATTGAATCCAACAACGTATAAAAATAATTATGCACCAGGACCAAGTGGAATTTATTCTACGTGTGCAAGGCTGATTCAACATTACAAGATCAATTAATATAATCCTAACACATCAATAGGCTAAAGGAGAAAAATTACTTTATAGGATGAATAGATGCAGAGAAAGCATGTGACAAATTTCAACATTCTTTTATGATAAAAAAAAAAAACTTTCGGAAAAGTAGGAACAACGGGGAATGTCCTCAGTTGGATAAATAACACAAAAAACCTAAAGCTAACATCATAATTAGTGGTGAGAAACTTGAAGATTTTGTGTGAAGATCAGGAATAAAACTAGGATGTCCCTCCTCATCACTCATTTCCACCATGGTACTGGAAATCCTAGCTAATGAAGTAAAATAGGAAAAGGAAATAAAGATATGTAGATTGGGAAAGAAGAAATAAAACTCTTTGTTCACAGAAGATATTATCTACATAGAAATTACAAAATAGGGGCACCTGGGTGGCTCAGTTGGTTAAGTGTCAGACTCTTGATTTTGGCTCAGGTCATGATCTCAGGGTCCTGGGATGGAGTCCTGCATTGGTCTCCTTGCTCGGTGGGGTGTCTACTTCTCCCTTTGCCTACCACAGCCCCTGCTTGTGTTTGCTCTCTCTCTCTCTCTCAAATAAATAAATAAATAAATAAATAAATAAATAAATAAATTTTTAAAAGTTAAAAAAATAAATAAAAATAAGTCCATCTAAAAGGGGGAAAAAACCCAATTAACTAAAAAACAAAAACAAATAAACAAAACAGATAAAGTACAAATCTTTAGCCTTAACAAAGTGACCCCGTACTTTTGAAACCTTCTTTTCTCAATTTTCCATCACAAACTTTTGCTCTAGCCAAAGCAGCCTGCAGCCTATTCAAGGTTCCCCAAATAATTCTGTCCTTTCCCACTATTACCCCAGCTCACAACGTCTTCTCTCCCTCTCTCAAGCACTGAGTCCTATACGTTCCTAATTTGTCCTCTCTAGAAGTGATATCTCCAGCCTGTGAACTCCCCTGTATTTGTGCCAGTCATCTGGCTCTTAGCAGTGGTTACCCTGTGGTATTAGATAGAGTATGTGGTTTTTATATATGTATATTCCCTCTCTAGTATGCATATTCTTTTAGGACAAGGACATTACCTTATGATTTGTGGCATCTCCCTCAGACCTGCTTGTTTTTAATTTAAGAATTAAAGCATCAAAACCTGCATTAAAATTTCACAATAATAACTGACCACAAAACTTGCACACTGGGAGATGCATCTCCCTCAGTGTCGCAGCGTCACTGGTGAAAATCATTCCAAAGCAGCATTCAGAGTCACCTTCTGATCTTCAAGGAGCTGGACTCCTGGGAATTGTTATTCCTGCCTTGGTGATGAAGGTCTCAGGCCCCTCAGTGTTAGGGAGTAACTTTAGTCTAGAAAACCTTACATGGCTATTACCAGAAAGGCTAGCCCTCTCTACACTCGGCTTTGGGAAGAGTGAAAATGAACCCATTTCCAAAATAATGATTGGAGAGCCTTTTCCTGGGCAGGAAGCTTTTAGCTCTGTTATCTCTCTTATTTTCTCAGAGCACTAGTGCAATGATTCTCAACTGGGGGTAATGGAGAATGTCCAAATTTGATGGTGGTGGTGGGAGAGGGTATCATGAAAGCTTCTCAGTTGGCCCCACGTCCCCCTCCCCACTTAGCCCCAACCGCACCCACACTGATTGAGAACCACCACGCTAATAGTTAGACATTTAGTACAAGGGTACATCTGCCCTCCTAACTATTTATATTCTCCCAGAGAAATCAGATTCTTTTTAGTGTACCCTAATTATACAAACATTTCAGGTAAAAAATACCCTTACCCCAAATTATCTGAGTCATGATCTCAGTCTGATCATTTTGTTAAAACAGTTCCAACCTTATTCAACCTTATTCAACAACTCCGCCTTGTTCTGTAGAGAAGTCTGTGTGTCCATAAAAATACACGTTTCTTTGTCTGTCCTTGCAAGTGTGAATAATTATATGGGAATTTGGTAGCATGTGTACCATATGTATTGTTCATGCAGGTACATGCATGCATAACATACTAATTAAATTGTTCTAAAAACACAAATATTTTGCAGGGCTACAAAAACACACACTAAATATCTTAATCTACAAACTGCTGATAAACAGCACCATTTTCTAACAAAAGAGAGCAGTTTAATAACAGTGATAGAAGCTGGCAATATGTTTGTTAAAATCTTTAATTAGGGACAGGCTTCCCAGAGGCCTCTGAAGGCGAAAGGTGTAAATGGAGAAACTGTCCCAGCCTGCATGCTCCGTGGTGGCTCTGTTCCGAGCACAGATGGGCTGGTGAGGAAACTGTGAATGGACAAATGATAACAGACTATTCTGTAATTCCAACATCAGCTCATTAGCAATCTGTCAGAGATTTAATATGTATACTGGTGAAAATGCAGAAATCACATGATCAGTACACAGTCGTGCACATATCTAACTCAAAGGCCATTGTAAATTGATTGGCATAATGGTTATTAATAAAATGATAATGTCATGGGAAGTACATTGGATGCTTTGCGCTCTTGTTAGAAAATGATGATTTTTTGTGTGCTCTTAGGCCATCAGAGAAAGCTGAGGTAACAGTGGTTTTATGATGTTTCTCATTAATAAATAAACAGCTAGGCCAGCATGGTGGGGTATGTGAGGGACATGACGCAATACAGGTTTCCAAAGAATGAACAGTGACATTTCGCAGATCTGAAAAAGACTCTGTCAACAACTTTAAATTCCCTTAGATCACAAACCTGGTTTCCAAATGATGTTAAACTTGCTAGTTAGTGGTTCAAATAGTTGCCGTTGAAAATATATTTTAAGAAGGAAAAGAAAATTTATTTATTTAGGTTGTATATACACAACAGGCTAAATTGATGGATAATCAATGTTTGGTCTTTGAAGGAAGAAAGAGAATAAACATTTATAGAACACCTATTACATGTCAAGTACTTTACATTTGTGATCTTAATTTAATTTTCACAACAACCTGATGAGATATTTTCCCCATTTTATAGGCATAGAAGTAACTAAAACACAAATATTATGTGTTTGAGCCCCAGAGAGATTATGCAACTTCATAAAGATAGTATGGCTGGTAAGTGGAGATGATTCTATTTGAACTCAGTTAAATATGGTTCCAAAGCTCATTTTTTTCCACTGCATTATCCTGCCTCTCACATTGTCTGTCATGCACCCCAGGGAGTAGCCTTTTAGAATCGTTATTACTTCCTATGGACAGGCAAAAGGGCCCCAGAGATTCAGCTGGGCTTAACTTAGGTGTAGCTATTTAATGTAAATGGCACAAATGGACACTGACTTATTTAAAGTATATACTTTTAAATTTCTTTTGGGGGGATATTTGTGCTTCAATATTGAGACGTGTTTGTACACAACATAAGGAGTAAGACTAATGATTTATAAAATCTAGCCAAAAAACTCTCTAAGAGGGCATATACTATATGATACTAGTTATATAAAGCTCAAAAACAGATCAAACCAATTAAAACTGTTAGAAATCAGGATGGTGGCTGTCTTTGGGGAGAATACTGGCTGTAAGCTGACACCAAGGGATGTCTGGGGTTGGGGTGTTTTCTGTTTCTTGATGTGGATGCTAATTTATACCAGCATGTTGAGTTAGTAAGCTTGTGATTTCAATAATTTCTTTTATGAATATCCTACTTCAATAACGTTTACCGCCCAAATGGAAGACAACCTTTTTCCCTTACAGTGATTGAAATTGGATGCCTACCTATTTGATTTCCATATTTTGTGAGCTTGGGCAAAATTGTTCTTTACATGAAGCTTATGGTTGGAAATCTTCTTTTTCTGGGTGGAGTTGGGAGATTGTAAGTAGGGGAATGTGTGCCTACCTTTGTTCCCATGAGAGAGAGTATGTATACTTTCTTAAGTGCACTTGTATCTTGACAATGGAGAAATACCTATATTCTTTCTTACTCTCATCTCTCAAACTTTTGGAAAACTCAGAAACAGAATGCCGTCAAATGTGGATTTTATACAAATGGAACTTGGGGCTGGAGCTGTCTCGTTTGGTCATTCTTTCTTGGCAGCCCTCTCCCTATGCAAATGGCCGTGGCAGGCACCCTCTCCTCTCAGGAACCAAAATGTTAAATCCACCCTTACCATGTGTCTTCGCCCCCATCCCTCCTCAACTTTTCTCACTGCCAGGCTCCGTGGAAGAGCCAGGGGCTTGTTTGAAGAGGATTTATGCATCCCGCAGACACCAGACAGGCCAATTCTAAGGGCTCTTGGACAGACTTACCCCGTTCACCCATGCCTCAAATGTCCTTCCTGCCTTGGGCCATATACCTATCTTCATGACCCAACATTTTTATCAACAAGATAACTACAAATAAGATAGATTATTGAAATGTTGCACGGCATAGCCTCTGCCGTGAAGAGTTCGCTTTTAGAACTTTATTCTAAGAAAATCATCAGACGAAAGATATGTATTTGCAAAGATGTTTATTTCCTAAAGTGTAGTTTGAGAATTATAAACATCAATATCACGTGCAGTCCTTGATAAAATGCGTATTCCTGAGTCTTATCCCTTTCTTATTGACATAGAATCTCTAGATGTGGGGCTCAGCTATCCGTATATTTAAAACACCTCAGATGATTCTTAGTCACATTAAAGTTTGATATATAGGGATGTAGTTTCAATATAACTTAAAAGAGGAAGAAAAGAAAGGGATCTAAGAATATTTTTGTTGCCAAATATATGTGTAGGTGATGCCAAAGTATCAGCAGTGCTTATCTCTGGATGATATCCTTATTCTTCATTGGTTTCCTCTATATTTTCTGATTTCTTTCGCAATGTATCACTTTTATACTCTAATAACTCAGTAAAGCTATTTTTAAAAAAAGAAAGTATTTGAGATTTGATTTCCTGAACAGGGACCCCAAGCGTACTATCCCAGTGAACTTCATAGCTGGATAATTCAGAAGATAGCACTGGCTGTCTGATCCCCTTAAGGTGTGAAATATTTAGATGACATCCCTCTGTTGCTCCATAGATCAGTCAGTATTGCCCCTGGAGTGGAACCTTCTGAACACAGTGGTGGCTTTATGGCTAATGTTTTATTATATCACAGGGATTGTTGTTCATTAGAACGGGTGCTTTTTGTGGAGGGTAAGAATGGTGAGGAGGGCTGAGAAATGCATTCTCTCATTTTGGGAAGTGAATCTGGTGCTTGAAGAAAGACTGTCTGACTCTTGTATACAGAAGATTCGCAATAACGGAAAAGAGTACTAAAGAAAGCAGTTCCATCCTGCTTTTTAGGCTCTCACTCAGCCGCTTGCGCCTACAAGTGTCCTTTTCCCCTCCTCCCCCTCCTTCTCCTCCTCCTCCTCCTCCTTCTTCATCTTCTTCTTCTTCAGCTTGTTCTAATACTGAAAGAGAGGCAAAAATGAGATCCACCAAAAGTCTGGTATTTTGCCACTCAGACTACAATCTTGAGAATGCATTTTTCTTACTCCAATTCTGTTTTAAATGTTGTCAGGATGTGCCATAATTGGTTGTGGTAAATGACACTGGAACCACATTGCTACTCACTCTGGAAATGATATGAGCTCAGCATGCTGCTGATCAAATGCACTTCTGCATTAAAACTATTAGAAGCAGAATGCCTCGATGGGATTCTTTCCTCCTAATAGTTTTCCAGGGTTGATGCTGAAAGGGTTCTGTCAGTCAAGTCTGAAAATCAGCTTAGCACCCTGACTTGGGTTAATAAAATGTAGCTGCCAGGCTCTCAGCTCAGAGGCCACTGTCCCTTGGTTCCGACATTATCAAGCCACAGTAAAAATGCCTCATTATGATTGATACTCACTGATAACACACTTTTTTTAATGCAAAGAATACCTCCAAAAAGAGTCTTTGCCTTACACACAGCCTACTAAAAGAGAGACCCATATCAAAGATAGAGGGCTAAGAGGAAGTAGGACAGGCAAATGTATTTTCACAAGTACCCTGGAGACAGACTTGGGGCAGATTCTGACTTTCTTGGGTGGCTTGGAGTCAAGATAATGCACCAAGAATCAATACAGAAATAGGGATATGGCCCAGAATAGATGGTTGTGAAGGGGGCTCTGATAGCATTGTCACCAATAATAGAAAGATGAGAATTCCAAAAGAAAAAATTATTTTAGTAAGGAAAACAAGATGTCACAATGCTGAAAGCCTGTGACAACTGATATGCCAGTTAAGAAGGAAAAAAGCTTCTTGAATCACTAAGGAAATGCCTGGCTGTGGAGTCCCCACATCACTGAGTCTCAGTTTTTCCCAGACTGACTTAGGATTCTGGTTCTCTTCAAATAGAAATTCATTCTTCAGGTTTCCTGGACAGAGGCACCCACACTAAAACAACCCATGTTAGAAGGACATTAGGGAGGTCAAAGTGCTAGAGAAAACCTTGCTGGATTTCAAACGAGTTCTACTTTCTAGAAGGTTTCTGCTGGCTGCCCCTGAGGATGAAGATGGAATAAACAAACAAAGCCTGGGGTGAGGTGCAGCTATTTCCAGCCTGGAATTCTCAGCGTGGTGGAATATCAGGAAGGTGTGCAACAAAGTAGGAAACTGAGGAAGGAACATTACTAATTACACTCTAATTATACTTCAATATTGTTTACGTGAGGGTCTCTGTTTAGAGGCAACTGGGGTGATTTCACAGGAAGGGAGAAGAAAACAGTTTTTTTATGGGTGGTAAAGCTATTGTTAGTAAAGTTTTAATGAGGCACTCTGGGCATGGTCTTCTTAGTACAACCAAAATGGCTCTGGAGGCTGTGGGGTCACATGACATTAATATGAGGGAACGCTTGACTTCATTCTGTTTGCTTCACGTTCCTCTCCAAACATTAATTGCCTGAGTTTCCCTGTTCAAGTGAAAAGAATACGCATATGCAAATTTTTCACTTAATTGTTGTGTTAGATTGGCCTGTATTTCTTCCAGACGCATTTCTGTTCGGGTTGTATATTCTAGCTCATGTCCCCCCCAGGTACAGGTGAGGAGCAGAGCTCCTGCACTCCCTGTAGGCTGAATTATGACTGGTGTATATTGAGGACTTGTGCTGTACCTTGTACTAAGCTCTTTATAAACCTTATCTCCACCTGATCCCCACACAACCCTGTGAAGTTAGTGATGTTCATTTTATTCCCAATTTACAGGAAATTGAGTAAGAGGAAGGTTGAGTAACTTACTCAAAATCATCCAGCTGGTAAGTGGATTCTAACCTGGCCTGTCTACAAAGCACTGTTCTTCCACTGCAATGCTCTATACCTTCTGGGATGATGATGATCCATGTTTGAGCCCCTCCTGATATGAATTCTCAGTGTCCTATATTTGGTAGGAAAGGGTGCTCTGTTTCTATCCCTGGAACAAGTCCTGGTTTACTCTTGGAGCCAGACCTGCTTTGAGAAATTGTTGCCACTGGAGAGGAGATAACCTGCTAAGGAAAGAGCTGTAGCTTTAAGGTTAGAGTGATCAGGCTTTCAATCTTGGCTTTTACTCTTGCGAGCTGTGTGACCTAGGCCAGGTAACTTAACCTCCCTGAACTTCAACTACCCAGCATTCTACTTTACATAGAAAAAGCCAAAACATTATTAGCGGTATAAAACCTCTAGATTATATTCAGGTTCTGTGCTTCTGGAAGGCGACATCTCTAGGGGGTGGGAAGTAAGAATACAAAGAGGATAAAGGATCTAAAGAAGAAAGAGAGGAGTGAAACAGAGACTTGAGCATTGCTTCTTCTCATTTCAGGTTTTTATGACTTTTAAAAATAATCGTTTCACATTAATAGAAAGTGAGTCTTAGGGTAGGAGTGACATCCTCAGTTGGAAACTAGCATTGGTGGCTGTGGACAGAGATGATCATCTATAAATCTTACAACAGCCCAGTGTGGCAAGATGAGTAGCCCAACAATACAGCTGGAAACTAAGAAAAGTTGAATAACTTGCCCAATATTGCACAGCTATTGAGTGGGACTGAAAACCTAGGATCGTCTAGCACCAAATGCTGTCCTCTTCCCACAACACTCTTCTGGACCCATGCAACACTGTGTTCCAGGTGTGTTGCAGATAACTTAGGCCCACTTCCCTCCTGCCTCCCCCAACTTCCTGGCTGCTGGGCCCACGGAGCCCTCTACCCGCTCTAGTGCATAGAGCACATGGGGCCAGAAGCAGGACTCCCTGCAAAGTAATGCAGAAAATTTGATACTGGAAAAAGGTCACTAAAGGTAAATCCACTTAAAATGCGTTTCCCAAATTTCACTGTAGTCAAAAAAAAAAAAAAAAAAAAAGGACTAGGACCTTATCTTAAAGATGAAACTGAAACTAAAACGAAATGAAATTAAAATGACCTGCTCTCTTGGTTTCCTTTTCCTGAGCTCTGCCTACATATAGGGACACTTTACTTCGGTGGGCTCAAGTGGGGAAAGCACCATGCTTTTGCCTCCATGCCTGACACAATGGACATTGAATAAATGCTGGAATCCTGTTATTCAGCTAGGCCTACAGGTCCTTGACTGGGGATGGCCACACTCCTTGGACACCAGATCTTGACCACGGACCAGGGGTCAGTGTACTTCTGTACTTCCCTGTCTCCACTTCCTCCAATTCATCGAACCAAAGTTCAACCTTTCCCATGATATTATTCATGTCACAGCGAGAGTTCTGGTGAATCTAATAAGAAATCTTCCTTGAACACCTTGTAACAAAAGCCCAAGATCCTAGAACAATTTCAAACTAAAAATCCCTTTCATTCAGGGGTACCTGGGTAGTTCAGTAGGTTAAGCGTCTGCGTTCGGCTCAGGTCATGATCTCAGGGTCCTGGGATCAAGCCCTGCTCAGCGGGGAGCCTGCTTCTCCCTCTGCCCCCCACCGTGTACTCTATCTCAAATGAATAAATAAAAATCTTTTTTAAAAATCCCTTTTATTTCACAAATACATATTGCTGATTTTGGCTCTAGGCCTCCAAGGGTCCAACCTGGGCTAGATGCTGGTGATACTGTGGTGAAAAGCCAGGTCTAGCCCTGCCCCTTCTGTTACCTTTCAACTCCCACCTGCCTCATTCCTGACAGCCACCATCCCTACCCAAGGTGTACCCTCTCCAGTCTTATCCTCGGCCATCTTTAGCCAGGCTAGCTTTCCCTGCCACCCCAGTTGCCTTTCCAGGTGCTCTGTCCTACATACACGCAGGTGAGGCATGTGTCTTCTCCCCTCCACTGACTCAGCAGTGGGATAACATTGTCTTAGAATTCTGCTGCTGCTTTCCAAACTTCTTTCTAAAGTCCTCAAGTGAGACATACTGTTTCGTATTCATTCATATGTTAATTCACTCACCAATCAATTATATACTGTACCCTGCCTATAAACCACATAGTGTAGGGTTCGAGCATGGACTCCGGAGTGAGAGTGAATTTAAATCCTGGCTCTGCCACTTACTAGCTGGGGGACCTTGGGCAAGTTGCTTTTGTTCTCTGTGCATCAGTTTACGGTAGTATTACCTACTCCATGGGGTTATTATAAGGGCCAAGTGAGTTAAGTCATGTTAAGTGCTTAGAACAGCACTTTACACAAAGATATCCTCAGTGAACATTAGCTAATGTGGCTATTGAGTGCCAGTGCTGGGCTAGGAGCTAGAAGGCAGTGGTGAACGGTTCAGAGACAGTCACAGAAGCAAATACAAGAAAGAAGGAGGAGGTTTGTAGCAGGCTTACTGCCAGATGCTGGAGTACATAGTCGGAGGAAACTGCAGACTCACCTGGAGGGCTTGCTAAACACAGATTCCTTACTGGATTAGTTTCCTGTGACTGCTGTAACAAATTATTACAAATTTAGTGGCTTAAAACAATACAAATTTATTATCTTAGAGTTGTGGACATCAGAATTCCAAAATGGGTCTCATTGGGTAAAAATCAAGGTTTCAGCAGGCGTGAGTTCCTTTCTGTAGGCTCTTGAGGTGATTCTGTTTGCTTGCCTTTTCCAGCTTCTAAAAGTTGCCCATATTCCTTGGTTGGTATCCCCCTTTCATCTTCAAAGCCAATAATGGTTGGTCAAGTCATTTTTATGATGCCACCTCTCTAGTTCTGACTTTTTTGTCTCCTCATTTAAGTATCCTTGTGATTGCACTGGGCCTACCTGGATAAACCAGGATAATCTGTGTTAAAGCCACTGACTAGCAATCTTAATTCCATCTGTAACCGTCATTCTCCATTGCCTTGTAAGATAAGATATTAACAGTTTTCAGGGACTAAGACATGGATAGCTTTGGGTGGGGCCAATATTCTGCCTACCACACTTACTTTCAGAGTCTTTAATTTAGTCAGTCTGTGGTGGGACCCAATAATTTGTATTTGTAACAAGTTCTCAGATGATGCTGATGCTACTAATTCAGGAGCATACTTTGAGAACCACTGGTGTAGAGACTTTGGTCATTCACATCTTCATCCGTTCAGTAAGCTTTTCGGATCTCTGTGTATGAGCCCAACACTATACCAGCTGCTGGGAATAGTGCCTGCCAATTACAAAAAAAGCCCATAATCTAGCAAACGGGGCAAACAACTCAATTTGATGTGATCCATAGTCTAATAGAGCTAAGTGTGAAGTGCTAAGCTTTCCCAGAGAAAAGAGCAACTAACAGGGGCAAGGGTGAGCTTTATTGAGGAGGTGACATTTGAACTGTCCATTAAAGAATAAAGAGATTTCCAGGAAGTTAAGGAGGGGAAGAATATGGCAGCTATTGGGAATAGCATATGAAAAAGAGCATGTGTTCAGGGAATGAGGAATAGTTCTATATAGTTGGAGTGGATAGTGCATTGCAGTGGGAGAAGAATCAGAGTTGATAGAAAAGTACCATGCTGTATTAAGGAATATAGTGGACCTAAGTTACCTGCTCAGCCCACCCTGTCTTCTTTGAGGACACTCCGCTCTACGAATCCTACTGAAGATGTGAACCTCAGGCTGGCCTGTTTTGTCCACATGACCTTACTTGACCCATGAGCTAAACCAATCAGATTTCCTTTCTCAGTAACTTATTCTAAGAGATATGAAGGTTAGGTAGACTTGGATTGAGAAAGCCTGTGGGGGGCCATGTGTTTGATGAGCATGTGAGGGGTGGTGAGGAGATAGGGTAGGGAGGAGTCTGCAGCAGAATGAACGGCACAAAGTCACAGCATGAAGCAGAGATGAGACACACAAGACAGCAAGAGCAGAGCAAGCAGACATGGGACACTATCTCAAGCAGCTCCCCTGATGCCTGGCTGAATTTCTTCCTTCGTGAAAGCCCGCCCCTCCCTCCCTTCCTTCTCTCCTTCCTTTCTTTAGGATTCCTTCTTCTTTTTTAAAAAATACTTTATTTTATTAGAGCGGTTTTAGGTCTACAGCAAAACTGAGAGGAAGGGGCAGAGATTTCCTGTATAGTCCCTGTCCCCGCACAAGGAAGCCCCTCCCATTATCATTATCTCCCAACACTGCTCACCACGTGGGACATTTTTTACCAAGGGTGAACGTACATTGACACGTCATCATCACCCAAAGTCTATCCCTGTTTCTTTATAATACATTTCTTTTTATTTTTTATATATATTTTTAAAGATTTTATTAATTTGACAGAGAGACAGAGACGGCACAAGCAGGGGAAGTGGCAGGGAAATGCCCCGATGCGGGGCTTGATCCCAGGATGGGGCTCTATCGCAGGACCTCGGGATCACAACATGAGCCGAAGGTGTACAGTCAACCAACCGAGCCACCCAGGCACCTCTACATTTCTTTTTCTTAAATGACATCGACACTTTTTTTTTTCAGATGATGATCACCATCTAATGCAAAGTTCAAATTTTATCTTGGCAGAAATGAGCCAGTGACAGTGTATGAAGAAATGGAGTAACACAGTTTGATGTGTGTTTCAGAAAGATCTCTAGCTGCAAAAAGGGGCCGGGGGAGCTGGTAAAAGGCTCCAGCATTAGGTGGGCAATTGAGGATGAGAGCCTGAACTCAGGGAGCAGCAGAGAGAGGGGGGTGAGTCTGAAGGGATACTTGGGAGGTAGAGTTGACAGGATTTAATATCCTAAGTTGTAGGGAGTCCAGGGCAGAAAGAGTTAAGGACAGGAAAGAAAGAAGGGAGGGAGGGAGGAAAGAAAGAAGGAAGGAAGGAAAGGAAAAGTAAGACAACAGAAACATGGGGAACACTAATACTGACTGGCCAGAGGAGGAACATAAGCCAGCCAAGGAATCTGAGAAGGAATGGTGGGAAGGGTAGAAAGAGAGCCAGGAGAAAGTGAATCATAGAAGGTAAGGGAGGAGAGTTTTAAGCAAGAGGGAATGACCATATGGATCAAATTGTATGTTGGGGTTAAATAAGATGAAAGCTGAAGGTAGTTCATTGTATTTGATATTTGAGGCATTGTTGTCTTTAAAGAGAACAGTTGCATACAAATGGAGTAGTGGTAATAAGATGAGGTCACTGGGCACCTGGGTGGCTCAGGTCATGATCCTGGAGTCCTGGGATGGGGCTCCCTGCTCAGTGGGGAGTCTGCTTCTCCCCCTGCCCCTCACCCTGCTCATGCTCTCACTCTCTCACTCTCTCTCTCAAATAAATAAAAAATAAAATGAGTTCATTTGGGTGAGGAGTAACCGTTTGGTAAGAAAGTAGGTAAAGCAAGAGACAGCTATCTTCTCTTGAAGTTTGGATGTGAAGAAAAAGAGACAGCTGGACAGAAGCTTAAGGATGAAGAGAGATAAAGTACACTGATCGCAGAACTGACCTAATGCTTCATCCCTTCCTTACTCCACACCCTTTGCTCCGTGACTTTGCAGCTCCTCCCATCAAGAAGTAGGATCTATTTCCTTGCTCCTGGGCTGGCCTTGTGACTTGCTTTTGCCAATAAAATGAAGTGGGAAGTGATAGTGTGTCCGTTCAAAAGGCCTTGTGTACTTCTCTCTCTCTCTCAAAATCCTGCCTGGCTACCATGAGGACAAGCCTGTGCTAACTTGCTGGATAAGTGATCAGTGGTCCATCCACCCACTTCGCCATGATTAGTAACCCACTAATTACCAGGCACGTGAGTGAGATCATCCTTGACCACCCCACCCCAGCCATCCCGCCAGCTGACTGCATAGCTCACGAGGATGTGCAGTCAGGATTTCAGGCCCAGCCAAAGTCAGGGGACCCTGGCCCAGCACAACACAACTGCCCAGATGACTCACTAATCTGTGAGCAATAAAAATGCATATTGTTTCAAGCCATTGTTTTGGGGCACTTTGTTACACGTCAACAGCTAATTGATTCAAAAGATTATTGGGAGGTTTTCATTATCTTGCTTTGGCATGGGGGAGATTTGAACGTATCTGCTCATTGTGGGGGGAAAAGAGGTTTAAGTTTCAAGAAAGGGAATAAGTGACAGGAGGAGGGGACGTGACCAAAAGCTCAGGTGGAAGCCTAGCCCGGGAAAAGGAAGAGGCTGCCTTTGCTTTTGAGATAAGAGAAGGAAGTGGGGATGGAGGACGGTGTCCTGGACTGAAATTCACCGCGTCACTTGGGCTTCGGCTAGGTGTGAGCCAGGTGGTAGCATCTCTGGACATGCTCACATTTAACATCCAACCAAAAATTAACGTCCCAAACGCGTGCGTTTCCACATCTGTCAAAGCTAAGAGGGGTGTCTGAGACAGATTTCCTTTTGTTTTCACTGGCGTGTCAAATGCTGCAGTGACAGCAAAGGAATAATCTTCAGTTTGTGTATAATGAGGTCTGAAATTTCCGTCTCCACACATTGATCATGAATCTTATTTCACTAGATAAACTGACAGCAGAGTCTCAGGTACTTAAAAAAATTTTGAAAAAAAAATCAACACAACCACCCACATCTATTTTTCTCCTGCTGTCACTTTAATGGTTGAGTTATTTTGTCTATATGCACTCATTTCCAGTTTTGCCTGGATTTCTCAACAGCCAAATCATTCCTAACCCTAGGCATATACTCCTCTATCCTGGAAAATGATTTAGTAAAAAGATAGCTGGCTGGGGAGGCAGAAAAACTGAATTCTCATCTTGACTCTGCTGTTAACCAGCAAACTTATCCAAGCTAAGTCACTGAACCTCAGTTTCCTTATCTGAAAAACATATTCCTCCAACAAAAATTTATTGAGTACTTACCAGGTACCAGACACTGTTGTGAGTACTTAGGATACATTAGTGAAGAGAGCAGAGACCCCAGCCCTCAGGAGCTTACATTCTGGAGGAGTCAGGCAATGAGAAACAAATGCAGTAAACAGGATAATTATATCATATGATAGATGGTGAAAAGTGTTGTGGAAAAAATTAAAAATGAAGTGGAGTTGGGGGCTGGAAGGAACTAAAGGAGTTACCATGAGGTTATCTGGGGGAAGAATGTTCTAGGCAAAGTCCCTGAGTATTTCCTGTCTTTGTTGTCTTCCACACTCCATTTCTCCTTGCTAACCTCAGAGGAGGTTTATAATACATATAACCTTAAGGCCAGTCTTCCATACTACTCCCTACATTTCTTTAAATAGCCAACAAATGACCATCCACTCACTTTGAACTAATTCCATTGGCATTAGGTACAAGAGCCTCTCACCTTGCATTTACTTTCAGGGATCTCTTATGGTATTTTCCTGCCATCCAAAAGGCTAGATCTGTATGTATTATGCCAAACATCATGTGGGCATTTCCTTCCAGCTCTGCACAGGACAGTGGAAGCCAGCAAATGGATCTTTATTTTTTTTTAATGTTTTTTAAATTAATGCAGCAGTCAGGGTCCAGTTAGAAACCACAGTAGTCATGACAAACACAGGAGATTTTTTTAAATATTTTATTTATTTGAGAGAGAGAAACAGAGAGATAGTGACAGATAGTGAGAGAGAGCACAAGCAGGGAGGAGCGGGAGAAGCAGGCTCCCAGCTGAGCAGGGAATCTGAAGCAGGGCTCATGACCTGAGCCGAAGGTAGATGCTTAACCGACTGAGCCACCCTGCCTCACAAATGGATCTTTAAAAAAGACATGGCTCTTGATAAAGTATCTACCATTTCCAAATGCCTCTTATGTGCTAAGTAGCTTTACATTCTTTATTTCCCCTAATCCTCACCTCTTCCTTCTCTCTCTGAGGTTAGCATTTTTCCCACCCTACTGATAATGAAATGGTGGTTCAGAGAATTTTGAAAACTCACTATGGTCACACAGATAGTAAGTCTCATCAGAATTTGCTTCCCAAGCACACTTTCCATCAGCTATACTGCACAGCTTCCTTTCTTCCTAAGTGTCTTTTAATCCAGCTGGAAGACCAGATGCAGCTATAGGAGACGATGAGAGGATGGTTTTAAGGCCTGTAGCATGGTGGTGAAGAGCTTGGCTCTGCAGTCAGACAGCCTGAGGTCAAACTCCAATTCTGCCATGTTAGAACTGTGTCATCTTGGGCTAGTTACTTAACTTTTCTGAGCCTCCCTTTCCTCATTTGTAAATATGCGTAATATGAGTCCCTGTCTCATAAAGTTGTGGCGGGGGACTCAATGAAATAATTCACATAAATTGCTTAGCATAGTATCTCTTACATAACTCTAACATAGGTTAACAAATTATTCTCATATATTTTTGATGGATCTTTTAAAAAGCACATGTATGTATTAAAATATCTCTAGAAGGCTCAGGAACTGGAGACTTACTATTCACTTTGAGTATTTGTACAAGGTATACATTTAAATGTTGGGCCAATAATATTACTTATTCAAGAAAACAACCAGACAACTAGACAGTTTTAAAGAAATATCATTATTATTATCATTGTAAGGAATTTGGAGTACTAATAATCATTGCATAGTTTATTTGGATACACAGGTTTGGAAGAGGTTTCTTGGAGGAGATGATTGAGCAGGGCCTTGAAGCAGGTATAGCATTTTGATGACAGAATAACGAACTGAGAGGCATTTTACATGAAAGTTTCTTGCAAAGCAGGAAAGAGTAGCCAGCGAATGCAGTTCTGTTCAGTGATAATTGTTTGGTGCTATGGTAACAACTAATATAGGTTATGGTGTTTTTCAAATACCTGTAATAGAGGAAAGAGGGTGTAAGTGAAAAATTGCCTAAACACTCCACTCAAACACAAAAATTGAGAAAGATTGCTGGTTGAGGCTGATTCCACGAGCCCTGCTGCCAGAATTATTCCGGTTCATCAATCCAAATTGAGCTGCAGGCCCCTTTGACATCCCCCTCTCTCTGCCTGCAGGTCAGCTGTCTCCAATCCTGAGGTCATCACTCATCAAGAGGGGATAATCCCAAGGACAGCAGGACCTGCTTCGTCACTTGGATTTAGGAGTGAGAAGCCCATCAGGCAACTAAACAGTAACAATGACCCACCATTAAACACACTGAGAGAAGAGCATGATGAGGAGATTGTAGGAGAAGAATCCCGGAGCTCTTGCTGACAACGCCTATGGAGACACTGACCACTGTGAGCTCTGCCCATTGAACTGCAGTAAAAAATCTCCCCCTTCCCAGAGATGCTCAGATGTGGGCACAATATCAGTTTAGACAGTGGTCTATGTGTGGACTTAGAGTGGAAAGAATTTGGACTGTGGGGTAAACAGACCTGTGTCTGAACTGTTATTCTGCCACCTCTGTGTCATATTTTTTGGCAACATAAAAAAAAAAATCTCAGCCTGTTTTCTTGTCTGCAAAATGGATCTCATACCTACACAAGGGGCTTTTAAGAGGACCAAATGTAACAGTGTTTGAAAAGCACAAGCTAGGTACTTCTGTTTATGGAAGAAGAACAAGATGTGGGGTCCAAAAAGGAACCGGTACACACACAAAAAAACTTTTCTCAAAATTCTTTTTTATCCTAGGCATTCTACCTCAGAATGTATGCTTTTTTCTTTAGTTTAGATACCAGGGGAAGAAGAGACAGAGAGAAATGGGAAAAGGCAGGAAGTCAGATTCTGGCTCTTACACAAGAAAATTCACTCTACATAATTTTCAGACAACGTTGCTGTCCTTCCTCAAAACACTGGGGCCACAGGCATCATGCCAAAGAAGTCAGCAGCCTGGAAGATATTTTAAACTGATTCTGGGAGCAAACGACAGGCCATTTGTGCCATATGCCACTGACACGTTAATCTACGCAAGGCTGCTAGGCACCTGGGGACATCCATGCTAAAATGCCATTTAGGCAGGGCACGCTGAGTCCAGCGGCAGAAGTTCACCACTGCAAAGCATGAGGGCAGCTGAAAAGATAGAAGTGGCAAGGAGGAGTGAGAAGGAGTGCGGTGTCTAAGCCTTGGAAGATTTTCTGGGTTGCAGACACTTCATTATGCTTCTGCAAGAGCTTACAGATTCAACGAAACATCAAAACCGGGTATTTACAGGCTGGACAAATGAGTATCTGCTCCTTTTGGAACCCATTATACCATGTGGCCACCCTTCTCTCCACTGGCAAATACTGGGTGATGCTGTAGTCCACTGGAATGACCTCCTTTATCCCTCCTGTTTCGTCATAAAAAGCAAGTGGCTGCTGAGTGACTATAGTAGATGCCCCAGTATCAGACTTTCCGGGATCCAATTTGGTGGGAGCACTCTGGGCCTTTGGTCTCCCTCTTTCCTTTGCCCAGCCCTGTTTCTTGGTTTCTCTGAGCAGTAATGAGCTTCTCTACCCCAGCATGAGGACAGGCTCACAGCTAGCACATGAAAAAGGCTGAGCTCGTGTGGGGCAACTACTCTATTTCATGGGCAGATCACACATCTGTTTTTTCCCTTCTTCGGCAATGCAACTACACTAATGATTTTTTTTTAAAGTAGAAATAAGGCAGTACTATGGCTTTCTGAGAAAAAAGTCACACTGCAGGGTAACTGCAACAGACATCATAAAAGGAGCTGGAATGAAATGCCCACCCATTCTTGTCACTGGAGCAAATGGTTTCCAAGAGCAAAAGAATCATTCTAACTTAGGGGATCTTAATAAACAAATAGAATCACTGCCCTAATTATTTTCTTCCAGGCAAATAAAACTTTTAAAAATCAGCTCTTCCTGCTAATGTTAGCTATTTTGCATAATCAGAAGAATCTGAAAGTTTATAAAAATAAGATTAGGCCATCCAAGAACGTGGGAGTTCCCCAGAGTTCTCTATGGTGAGTAGTTCAGAGTTGTCATTGTTGAGGCTGGGCTCTAGAATCAGCCCATGATTCAGGTCCAGAGCTCTGTCCCTTACTCCCTAATGACCACTGGCAACTTATTCAACACGCCCCACCAAGTCTCTGTTCCTTTGTCTGTAAACTTGCACAGAATAACCTCACCTTCCAGGGCTGTTACGAGAATTCAAAGAGAAGATCTGTGCGTGGCGAGGAGCATGCTTTCTGTCACGTGGTCAGGGGATCTCTGTTAAAATTATAGACCTGATCTTGGGAATCACGTGTCACTTATGTTTTTCAATGTAGAGACATTATTTCTGTGAGTTCTTAGCAAAGACCAAACAGATGTTTTAATCACAAACTGATAGGCACCTTCTGAGCCTTTACCACTAGACCCACTGGCTGTGTTTTGCATTATAAAAGGTTCATAAGAAGTAGAAGAGCGTTTTGCTTGGGAGAAATTTAAAGTCAGCCCTAACACCAGTCTTATCCAAAACCCAATGTTTGGCAACTCCATCTTAAATGAGATCCATCTGAAAACCCATCCTACATGAGATCCTAAACACCATACTGCAGTAGCCCTTACCGGTCTCCTTGCACCCATCCTTGACCCCCTACAGCCAATTCACAGGGCACTAGTATCTTTTCAAAATTTGCTGATGGCTCCCCGTCTTACACAGAGTGGAATCCAAAGTCTTCACGTAAGTGCCCTTCATGGTCTAGGCTCCAGTTACCTTCCAGAGCACATCTCTTATTACTCTCTCCCTTGTTCACTCCCTTTCAGCTATACCAGGCTCCTCAAATGCACGAGGTGTGCTCCTGCCTCAGGACCTCTCTCTGCAATGTTTTCCCCCATGTACCCATATGGCTTGCTCTTCTACTTTATTTAAGTTTCGGTTCAAATGTCACATAATCAGAGAAAGCTTCCCTGACCACTCTTTTTAAAATATCACCCCACCCTGCTATTCTTTATCCCCTATTGTGCTTTATTTTTCTTCACAGAGCCTTCGAGACTTAATAGAGGAAGGCTAATGTGGAGGTGTCTGGCTGGCTCAGTCGGTGGAACACGCAACTCTTGATCTTGGGGTCGTGAGTTAAGGCTCCATGTTGGGCATAGAGCTTCCTTTAAAAAGGGGGAGGAGGGAAGGTTAATGTAATGAACTCCAATCCCCACTACTACAACTGGTCCCAAGACTGTAATCGATATTTATCATCTTTATCTTCTACTTATTCTAGATTTCCCTCACCCTTTACCAACATTTCAGCTGTTCCAGGTTGCTTTCTAGGTGGGGTGACTTAGATCTATATCCCCAAGGGGTCTGAGTTGCTTTAGCCCTTTTGGACCGAGGTGGCTGCAGTTCCATTTACAGTTATCAGGTATGGAGTTATCACCAAAAGATGATTCACTAAATCCCTGGATCCTAGATAACATTCTTTTCTGCCCTACTACCTCCATTGAGTAGTAGGAATCCTATTTCTCATAGTAATCGAGTCAATTGTCCTTAATAATAATTTCACAAGTGGATCATTGAGAATGGTAGTGAAAAGAGCCAATCTGATTTCTACACATTGATTCCTGGACCCATATATTTGAGCTATAGAGAATGAGCATTGTTGGTTCTGTATATACTGCAAGATGGAGGACACAGCCCAACCCTATAGGGTATTATGCTCAAGCTAGCACCTTAAATGCAGCTTTAATAGGCCATTCCATTATTCTACTAGACGGCTATCTCTGGATGATCAAGTACATTGCAAGACCAGTCAGTCTCATATCATGTGCCCATGGTCACACCCTCTTTTACTATCAAATGGGTCCCTTAGTCTGAGACAATGTTGTGTGGGCTCTCATACCAGCAAAGAAGGCATTCTATAAATCCTTAGATAGTAGTATTGGCAACAGCAATGTGGTTTAGGGAGGCAAAGCCATAACCAAAGGAGGTGCCAATTCGAGTAATGGAATTGGGTCTGATGTAATCAGCTTGCCACCAAGTAATTGACTAGTCTCCTTGAGGATGGAGCTTTATCTGTGTCAGTATGTGCTGCTGGCAGGATGGATATTCAGCCATGGCAGGAACTATATTAGTCTTGGTGAAAGAGAGTTGATACTGTTGTGTCCGCATTTCATCTCTATCCCTGTCATTATGGCCGTGTCATTCATGAACCCATTGCACAGTACTGGAGTGTGCATGGAGAGAGGCTCACTGACATTCAGAAGACAGATCATCCTTTCTACTTGGTAGTTGATGTTGTCGATGTTCTATTGATTCACTATGAAGGATGCTCATGGATATTAACATGAGAATCAATAATCCTCCCTCGTTACCACTTTCCTCCTAAGTCCATCCATATGCCTCTTCCCCCAAACATCCTTAGAGAGAAAGCTATAAAAATGGACATTACCAATCTGGTCATCACTGTGGGCCATTTAGAATGTGTCTCATAATTGTCTACACAAGGGCAGAAGAGAGCATCTCTACCTACCAGTTTCCATCCTTATTAGTCAATGTTTTCCCCAAAAGATGTTAATCCCTCTGAATGCATATGTCTGAGTGCTAAGCAGATTCCTGCAGATATCCAGTCAGGTTATCAGAGAAGCTCAGGCTAGAGAGTATAATAAATTTATGATCCACCTGAGACAAGACCCCTGTCTGGTTATTCCTGAGCACAGCTGGTTGTTGCAGCAAAAGTTGGAATAGAAGGTGGGCTGAGAGGATATGAGATGAAGTCTAAGAAGTATTTGGTATACCCTTAAAGCCTGGGGAGAAAGGCATGATTGGAAGAACATGTTAAATTATGTATTTTAGATAATTAGATAATAGGATATTTTTAAAATATATGCTAATTGTACGGTGCTGCCAACAAAGGCAAAAGTTGTTCGCAGGGGAAGACATCAATGTGGGCTTGAGTTGGCAGGAAAGGAGCTAGAGCCTTGAGGCATGTCTGATGGTGAAGCTGAGGATTCTGGGTAGAGTCTGTCTACATGTTAAGAAAGATGAATTGAGAATTCTCTGGAGAGGAGAGGGTGTCAAAAACAGGAAAGAGATACCCAGACTGCTGGGAACATAAGGATTATCATGATTCAGATAGATGTTCTGTCCTACTGCCTCCTACAAGACAGTTACCTTTGTTGTGATGTACTATTGCACATGGTTAAATAAACATGCTTTGGAGAGACCAAGCTGCTTTGAATCCTAGCTCTACTGCTTTGGCAAGTTCCTTAACCTCTTAATCTACGCTTTCTTCATCTGTTAAATGGAGGTTGTAACATACCTACTTCATAGATTTGTAATGAGGATTAAACTAATTAATTTATATAAAATACTTAAAATGGACCTGGCTCTTAATAAGCCCAAATAAATATTAGCTATCGTTGTTATTATTACGGAAAGTGCAAATAATGGCTTTAACAGCCTAGGGAAACCTAACTAGAGCAAAATTAGAAGAATAGGAAGCATTGAGCAGTTAAGGGAATACAGAAAAACCGTATTTCCGTGCAAAAAGTTCAGAACAAGTATTCATGTGTTCTGCAAAAAGTGCCCTGAGATGTCTGAATCATCTCAGAGATACTCACTCAGCATAAATTCCATTTAGCCTCAGAGCGAAGAAAACCAGTGAAACAATAGTGGCCATGTTGACATTATCAGAAAAGCAGTGGCAAAAAACCCCGTTGGTCGGCTCATCTCCTTTTAGAATCTATAGCACATATGGGTTGCTTGGGCCTTTTCTCATTTCTCCAGTGTACGGCTGGATTAACCAGGCAAATGCAATCTGCCTCCACATCAGAGGAAGAATATTTCCATGCAGAAAGGGCTACAGCTGTCACTGACGACCCCCATGCAACCCGAGAATAGTATGGTTTGCAGCAGCCAAGTTTTTGGGGGGAAAATGACTCTTCTTCCTACCTGAGCTGCCTACCAGATTCCCTTTATACTGATTGTGCTATGTATGAATAGAACAATGTGTTGAAGATTCCAGGCACTGAATAGGGTTGAGAGAATATCAGAGCATTTTGAGTTGGTTTGACAAGATATCCAAAATATCATGAAGAGTTTCCTTTTTGGTCTTCTGCCTTCAAGGTGCACTCTCTCCAATGCTGAGTTTCTTTGTGAATCTGCGTTGGCAATTAGCGTGAAGACATAAATGACCTTGGGCAATCATTAGCTCCTTAATCATCATCTCCCTTCCCTTTATTCTCCAACAGATCCTGACCCACTTCATTTTTGTCTTGTAAAAACCTTCCATTATATTCTAAGTTCACAAAGGGCCTTTGTAAAATTTTTTTCTTTTATTATGAAAGTAATACTTGCTTATTAGAAAAAAATCAGATTAGAATGGTACAAAGTGAAAGTAAAAGTTTCCCTCTCTACTTTACCAAGAACCACCCTCAAGTTCACCGCTCCCTAGAAGATCACCATTGACAATAGCAAATGGTTCATGCTTCAAAGAGGCTTGTACCCCGCCACACACCCTCACAGATCTGTGCTTTTGTGCAATTTTCAATTTTTACTGAACAATATCAAGACTGTCTTTTCATATGTCCACGTAGATTTACCTTGTTCTTTTTAAAGAGTGCAGGATATTTGATGGTGTGGTTTTTACCATAGCCAATCTCCTATTAATGGATACTTAAGGCGCTTTCGGTTTTTCTCTATTACAAACCATGCCAGTATGAACACCCTTATACATACATCATTGTGTAATTGTGAAAGTGCATCTCTAGGACAAATTCCCAGAAGACAATTTTGCTGAATCTGATGGTTGTGTACACTTAACATTTTGACAGATATTGTTAAATTTCTCTCTAAAAAGTGGAACCAATTTACACTCCCATTAGCAGTATATGAGAGTGTCTATTATCCCACTCCCTCCCCAGGGCCCTGAGTCTCCGGAGGAAGTGGCATGGGCTTTCAAAGCAGGCAGACCTGTTTCTGAATCTGGCTCTGCCATTCATGAGCTGTGCGACCTCTTTTAAATCACTCAGCCCCTTGGGGCCTCAGTTTTATCACCTATAAAATGGAAAAAAAGAATGTCTTCTGGGTAGGTTTGCTGTGATAATTAAGTGAAATGACACAGGTGAAGAACCTAGTACAGTGCCTGCCAGGCAGTAGCCATGCTGTGTGAGCCATTTCCCTTAGCTGCAGTTCTGCAACATGCCATTCTTGTTTACACCTGCTTCCCATTGCTGTTTCTCCTCCTCCCAGAGTGCCCTTTTTATTCTCATGGTGAAAATTCTCACAGTACAATAACAAGAGACACGTATGCTGGGTTCTGAGAATCACTTTCCTTTTCTTATTTCATCTGTGTTTTATGCATGTTGTCAGAGAGGTGATGAGACTTTTCTGGGGCTTCATGTCCAGGAATGTGGGTATCTTTATTTACCAGAACTGATAAGTTAACTACTAGATTGCGTTTGAATTATTTTTGTGCAAATTCACCAACTCTAAAAGGTTATAGAGAATTGAGTGATAAAGTCACTTTTGTGAGTTACAGGGTGACCTGAAGTTTCTCCTTTAGAAAAAGATTTCTGAAGAATTCCTGATAGAGGATTACATATGACCACCCCCCAACCACCACTTGCCCCCAATACCTATGATCTCGTACAAAAAACTTCGAGAAATTGGGGCGCCTGGGTGGCTCAGTCATTAAGCGTCTGCCTTTGGCTCAGGGCGTGATCCCGGCATTTTGGGATCGAGCCCTGCATCAGGCTCCTCTGCTGGGAGCCTGCTTCTTCCTCTCCCACTCCCCCTGCTTGTGTTCCCTCTCTCGCTGGCTGTCTCTCTGTCAAATAAATAAAATCTTTTAAAAAAAAAATCTTTGTGAAATAACTGGCAGCTTCTATTCATTCTCAACCTTTGTAAACCCAAGTAGTAGCAATTCAATTATTGGGTGATGCTTATAGCTACATTATATACATTCCCTGTATAAACTCACAGTTTCTTCTGATTTCCAAGAGCTCCTGGCCTAACCATTGAAGACTGGGGGATTCTGGCTTGGCTGATTCACTACCCAGCAACTCAGCCCCACTTTGGCTATTGTTTTTATTATTAAGACCTGGGTAAAAAAAGATATGGGAGAACTAAAGAGAAGACCACCCCAATTAGCTCCTTTAACTTTATTAGAAAAGGTTGTACCCAGTGAAGAGGAAAGGAAAGCGGACCTATTCAAAGATACTTCCTTCCCCACGTGACGTGCAATTCTTCATGTATCTTCCTAAGTTTCTGGGAAGAAATTCAGCTCATAAAGCTTGAATGGCTTCATGTCCCAGAGAATGAGATGCGATGCTCTCTACAGAAAGGCCACCTTAAACCTGCCCGGTTAAAAAGATCTGTATGAGCTTTGACTGCAAAGAGATTTTAGTTTTAGCATGAAAAGCCAATATCGGATCATTTGAATTTATTTTCCACTTCAGTTTACCCATCTGCTCCAGGAAATCTGATTTAAATTCATTTTATCAGAAGCCTTCCACAGGCACCAAGTTACCTAGCAACTCCAAGTTTCCTTTAGTGAGTTGTTTCCAATATAAAGAGTGTTCACAACTTGGGGAGGATGTGTTTTTAGCCTTCAAAGTTTACAAAGCAAGAATTAAATATTGAAACTGCCATTCTCACTCTGCATGAATGTAGAATCTATTTAAATTACATAAAGTCTTGGGGGCTGTATTTCTAAAGAGAAATTCTTAATTAACCGACATGACCGTAAACTTGAATGAAATAGTTCTGTTTAATTTGCACTATCCAATCCAAGTGCAGCATTGCTTTAACAAAATCTAGTTTGGTGCTTTGCATTTTGTGCCTGCTTTGGTACGTCAAAAAGATTTAGTTTTTCTGGACCTTGGCAAATAGATCCCTCAGCTCCATTATGAGGATACAGGCTCAGAGCTCTAGGTCTGATGGTGGGTCGAACACATGCAGAAATATTACTCTTCTCCAAGTGCATAGGAATGATAGGTAAAATATTAAATATATATGCAACTCTGTAACCTAAAACAAAAAAGGAAAGTTTTTGTGAATTAGAAATAGGAAGGAAAACTCAGTGGTTAGCAAGGACTAAAACTGCACTGCCCATGGGGAGCCAAGAGTGGATAAGGCCACCAGGCCTGGAGTCTTAACACCAACTGGGATCTGGGACCCAAAACTTCCCACGTGAAGCAGGAAGCTAAAACCTCTTTGCCTGCTTGTGAACAGGAACAAAAATCACTTTGCGCATTACCCAAGTATACAACCAGAAGTGCACCATTTGCTGTGCCCAAACAAATTATTATTTAAAAGTAAGGATGGACCACATCTTCCTTATCCATTCATCTGTTGAGGGCATCTTGACTCCTTCCACAGTTTGGCTATTGTGGACATTGCTGCTATGAACATTGGGGTGCATGTGCCCCTTCTTTTCACTACCTCTGTATCTTTGGAGTAAATACCCAGTAGTGCAATTGCTGGGTCATGGGGTAGCTCTATTTTTAACTTTTTGAGGAACCTCCATACTGTTTTCTAAAGTGGCTGTACCAACTTGCATTCCCACCAACAATGTAAGAGGGTTCCCCTTTTTCCACATCCCCTCCAACATTTGTTGTTTCCTGCCTTATTAATTTTTGCCATTCTAACTGGTGTAAGGTGCTATATCAATGTGGTTTTGATGGCAGAAAGGATGAATACCCACCATTTGCATTGACACAGATGCAACTGGAGGGGATTATGCTAAGTGAAATAAGTCAAGCAGAGAAAGACAATTATCATATGGTTTCACTTATATGTGGAACATAAGGAATAGCATAGAGGACATTAGAAGAGGGAAGGGAAAAATGAAGGGGGGAAATCAGAGGGGGAGACGAAACATGAGAAACTATGGACTCTGGGATACAAACTGAGGGTTTCTGGGTGGGGATGGGTTAGCCCGGTGATGGGTATTAAGGAGGGCACATATTATAATGAGCACTGGGTGTTATACGCAAACAGTGAAGCATGGAACACTACATCAAAAACTAATGAAGTACTGTATGACGATTAACATAACATACTAAATTTTTTTTTAAAAAGTAAGGATGAAATAATGGTATTTTCAGACAGACAAGGACTCTGGAAATTTATTTTTTGTTCGTTTAAAGATTTTATTTTTAAGTAATCTCTACACCCAGTGAACTCACAACCCCAGGACCAACCAGCCAGGTGCCCCAAGGACTCTTGAAATTTAAAACCCTCAGATTCTCACAAATCCAAATCAGTAGTACAATAATATAACTGTAATACCACTAATTTTTGCACTTAAAACAAGGTGGAACTAAAATTCTAGACAATTACATGAGCATTAGTTGGGGTGGAAGTGTGGGTAGTTCTGAGGAAAGTTACATGTTCAAAAAGTTTTGTCTTATGGGGTGGCTGGGTGGCTCAGTTGGTTAAGTGTCCTACTCTTGACTCAGCTCAGGTCTTCATCTTAGGGTCATAAGTTCAAGTCCCATGTTGGGCTCCATGCTGGATTTGGAGCCTACAAAAAGGGAGGGAGAGAGGGAGGGAAGAAGGGAGGGAAGGTGGGAGGGATGAAGGAAGGAAGGAAAGAAAAAAAATTTTGTCTTGTAAATTGTAAGTACCTATTTAGAATTTTAAAGGATATGGACTGTGTTTCTGACTGATGTCTTGAAGTCTATGGCACCAGCTCATACTAAGGAGACATAAGATTGAGGAAACATTGACCAGAATCACTTTCCATCAGCAACAAAAAGTTGGAGACAGAACCGTGACTTCAGATCTACAGAGAAGCTAAAGCTAAATTACCATCAGCAGAGCAGATTTTGAGCTAACAGTATGAAAGGCCTAGAGCAAGGCATTGTGGGTCACTGAGGTGACATGTTGCAGCTTAGGTAAGTCAAAGTCAAACATGCCTTTTAGTAAACTAAGGCAGCAGTTCTCAAGCTTTCTTTTTTTTAAGACCCCGGTACACTTAAAATAATTTTGACGCTCCAAAGAGCTTTCGTTTATGTGAGTTATATAGAGATTGATATTTGCCATACTAGAAATTAAAACAGAAAATTTGACATTTTCCATAATAGAAATTAAAACAGAAGCTTTAAAAACTCAGTAGTATGCAAGGGCACATTCCATTCAGTGTGAAAGTAATGATGTCATCACATGTCATGTATCCTCTGAAAAACTCTTCTGTAAATATGTGAGAGAATGAGAGAGGAAAATACAGCAAAGTCTTGATATTGTTATGAGAATAGATTTAGCCTCACAGACCCCCCTGAAATGGTCTAGGATCTCCCCAGAGGTCCCCAGACCTATTTTGAGAACTGCTGTTCTAAAGGGTAGAATATACCATAAATTCTTTCAATCTTAACTTGTATGTCAGGTCCACCTCCATCTGATTAAGCCCCAGATGTGTTTTCTGCTCTTGCGCTTTTCTTTTTTTTTTTTTTTTTTTTTAAAGNTTAAAGATTTTTATTTTTATTTATTCGACAGAGATAGAGACAGCCAGCGAGAGAGGGAACACAAGCAGGGGGAGTGGGAGAGGAAGAAGCAGGCTTATACCAGAGGAGCCTGATGTGGGGGCTCGATCCCACAACACCGGGATCACGCCCTGAGCCGAAGGCAGACGCTTAACCGCTGTGCCACCCAGGCGCCCCTCTTGCGCTTTTCTGAGCTCACAGAACTCATTGCCAGAAACACACTTGGCATTAATTTAGACCATCCGTGATAGGCTTGTTTTGTTCCATAATTTGATTTTTTTAAATAGATGTGTGTCTTCTCTCTTCAATTTGAATCAAAACAAGGGCAAGACAAACATATATTCTTTCTTTTTTTCCTAAAGAAATTAATATGGAATACTATGAAGTCAGTAAGAATAAATAGTGATTATAATGGCTCCGAATTTATAAATTAGTTGTAACTGTAACGCTACTTTTATAATGATTAGAAAATTATTTTATTAGGCAAAAGGGATCACACTAGATCTGGTCCCTCTGTATTACTGACGGTCAATAATGTTTGAGTGCAACCACTGTCCAAGTCCAGAAATGTGGATCTTCTAAGTTCCTAACTTCTCATTTCCGTCTAACCGGCCAATAATTCCTGTCGATTCTATTTTAGAATGCTGTCCCCTGAAGGGCCCCATCCTTCTCATTCCTACCATCCCTACATCAGTGGTGTCTCCACCACTTTTTGTCTAGAGTATAGGGACGGCGTACTTATTGGGCTCTCTGGGCCTGCCCTTATCTCTTCTGGGTCCAGCACACATGCTACTCAGGCACTGGAGTTATTTTCCTGAAAAAGTATTTGACTTCGGCATAGTTCTGGTGTAAAAATCACCCATGACAACCGGTTTTCCTCTTGCTGGGTGCCACAATACAGCACTTTTTACTTACCTAACGCAGTTGGCTGAAGAGCAGTTTTCAGAGTGGATGAGGCGGTCCCATGTGGCCCCGGGCTGACAGCCAGGAAGAAGAACACCTCATTACATAGTCAGAGGACTGAAACTACCTGGGAAACAGAGACTACTTGGCAGAAAACAATTTCTGAGTCCTTTAAAGTGATCTGGAAGAGCAGATTGCTCCAGCTGCTGCAGATTATGTTAAACTGCTTTTTTCTTTTCTTTCTTTCTTTCTTTCTTTCTTTCTTTCTTTCTTTCTTTCTTTCTTTCTTTCTTCTTTTTTTTCCCCCTCAGACTCACTCTATACTTTCACTTTGTCTCTGGAAGAATTTAGCCTAGTACCTACCACAAAAGGCACATCAGTGTTGCTCAACGGGGGCAGGTTTGTCCCCAGGAGACATTTGTGGTGGTCACACAAGGCGGGCAGGTGCTACTGGCATCTAGAGCATAGAGGCCTGGGACACTGCTAAATGTCCTGCAACGCACAGGCTGAAGAATTATCTGGCCCCCAGTGTCAATAGTGTGAGGTTGAGAGACCCCAAGGTACATGGAATGCGAACATGTAAAGCTACGGTGTAGCTTTAAAAATGTATGTAATACTTTCTTTATATGCCTTTCCTAAATACCTTAATAACTTACATAACCATCTGCAACCATTTGCTTGATTTGAGTCAGCTTCTCACATGCCTACAGAGTAAAGCACAGACTCTGACACAATGTTCAAGACCCTTCCAAGTTTGCTCCTGCTCCCACTGGCTGCACCTTGCTTCGTGTACCGCTCTGTGCATTAGGCTTCTCGGCATTCAGCTGCTCAGTTCCCTGCAGTGCCACACCATTTCACACCTTCGTGTGGGTTCTTCTCTGACTAGACTACTCTTTCTTCTTACCAGCCAATTTCTATTCATTCCTAAGGACCCAGCCCAAATAAAGCCTTCTCTGATACCCTCTTCTCTTCCAAGCACACTTGTCTCTCAAACAGGCTGTTCCTATTTTTGCATAGTACTTGTTTGTCTGCCTCTCTTACTACCCTGTGAATTTTTAAATATTTTATATTAATTTGAATTGATGGAAGTTAGCACTGGGCCTGGCACATGGTAGGTGCTCAAAATTACGTTCCAAGTATATATATGTAGGTGCTTCTGTGTGTGTATACGTAGGCACGAGCACATACAGGCACGCGCACACACATTTGGCATTTTGATGAAGAGAATGGCTGGCTGAAGATAGATTTCATCACCCTTCCTATGCAAAATAATTCCTCTCAGACCTTGCAAAGTCCAAGCTCAGTGTAGTCTGCTTAAGACCCTCTCTCCCTCTCTCTCTGCCCCTCCCTCCACTTGAGGGCACTCTCTCTTTTCTCTCTCTCCCCCAAATAAATAAATAAATCTTTTTTAAAAAGCCAGAGGTAAGTGGATCATGTGCAGAACCCAATTCTGTTTGAATCCAGAATTTATCTGGAACATATATATTATGTATAGATCTCACACAATGGAGATCTACCACAGTCAAAAATACATTGCTACATGAGTCTTATTAATTTTTAAGTAATTACCTATGGTTTCTTTCGGACTGAATCTGATCCCCCTCTGCTCCTTTGTCGCTGTTGTAGAGGATAAAGAAAAGCTTTACACTTGGGTGTTCATTGAAGTCTTGGTAAAAGAAGGGAGAGGAAAATATTACCTAATATCAAGCATTTTTAAAGAAACTACTATTGGAGATGAGCAACTATAATTCTAGTTTTCAAAAGGAAAAAAGGTGGGTTCTCCAGACTGTGATGTGAAAGCCAAAGATTTAGTTTGAGAATTCGGAGCCTCAGATTGGGGACCACATTGACATTGAAGGTTTGTCACAGGCCATACAGGGTTCTGAGGTTGAAGGTTTGAATCTCTACAGCATCAAAATGAATTGAGAGGTCCAGAGTACAGACTCCGTACTAATTAAGTACAACTATTGTAGTCCTGCCAAGGGGTTTCCATGACCCAGACAGATCAACAGAAAAGGAGCTTTGTGACTCAACAGATGATCAGGGTAGATAAGGCTAGATTATAAATGGAAAAGGAAACCCAGTAAAACTATAGCATCAAAGGAAAGAGGATGCCTGGTTGGAAAGCTTTGAAGTACCAACACATACCTCTGTTTTGTAAAAATGCATCCAGGGACTGCAAACACAAGCCCTTCTTAGTCACTGTGGACTTGGAAACCAATGGGTTTAAGGACAGGTGGAAAGTCACAGTTTTTTGGTAAAGAGACGAGCTTCTCTATTTGAAAGCATTAGAGCAGAAAACAGTATGTAGGGCTTTAAAGAGTGACATCAAGACCAAAGAGTGGCAATTACAGACAGGCGTTTGGAATTTGGGCTCAACATAAGAAAATATTCTATTGTAGCTGTAGAAGGAAATTACCTCCCTTAGTGAACAGTGAGCAGCCTGTGGCTGGAGATGCTCCGAGAGGCTGCGCAGGGGAGTTGAGGTGAGTTTTGAGTATCAGATGGGCAGACCACTCAGCAGATACCAGCGGAGCCCTACCACATGCGGAGAACGCCTCTGCCTTTGTGGTTCCTTTGGTTCTTGAAGTCTTAGGTTTAGATGATCCCAGTTTACATGGAATCTTGACCATTCTCATCCTCAGTTACGTTGCCCTTCATCATCTTGTACTCTTGATCGTCGGCCATGCCTCCTGCAGTTGGTGGGGACCTGTGAAGCCACAGTATAAAATTGTATTTTATTTCTTTATTTATTTACTTTTCGGTTTTATTTATTTATTTGACAGAGAAAGAGCACAAGCAGGCGGAGCAGCAGGCAGAGGGGCAGCAGGCAGAGGGCGAGGAGGAAGCAGACTCCCAGCTGAGAGAGAACCTGATGCGGGACTGGATCCCAGGAGCCTGGGATCATGACCTGAGCTGAAGACAGACGCATAACTGACTGAGCCACCCAGGTGCCCCTAAAATTTTATATTGTACATATATAAATATTTAATAGCTAAAACTGAGAGAACGCCCCTGGGAAGAGGGAAAAGGAGGTATCTCCCCGTCAGCTCCTGGTAGGCTCCTGATGGCAGCATGAGATAGCAGCCAAGAGTGTGAACTTTGTGTCAGAACTACTTAAATTTCAGAGCCTCAGTTTCCTCCTCTGTAAAACAAGACTGATAATACCTCATAGATTATCGTGTCTCTAAGTTGCTTAGCTTAGTGCTGGTGTGGACTCTTGCTTAGCCTCATGGAGGCTTATTAGGCTCTGCACAGATTCTGCCTAGGCTCTTACTTAATTAACAGTAAGAGTAGACAGTAAGTGCTCAATAAATGGTGATTCTCGGTAGAAAGACTAAGACAGGGTGGTAGCAGTAGTAGTAGTTATAGTAGTAGAAGCTGCTAAATGAGGACGTAAAACATATATCCCAACTCTCAGTCCAGTGCTCTCTTCAAAACCTAGCAATGTGAGGTTTTATGCTTGTCCTCATTTTGCTTTATGGCAATTAGACGTGTGGATCAAGACTTACAACGTTCCTCCCTTTTAAGAATGAGCAAATCTGGGTGCCTGGGTGACTCAGTTGGTTAAGCATGCAACTCTTGATTTTGGCTCAGGTCTTGATCTCAGAGTTGTGGAATCGAGCCCTGCATTGGGCTCTGAGCTCAGTGAGGAATCTGCTTGTCCCTCTCCCTCGCTCCCCTGCCCCGCTCTCTCACTCTAAAATAAAGAAATAAATGAAATCTTTTTTTAAAAAATGAGCAGATCAAACTAATACCCTGACATTTTATTTTTTATTATTATTTTTTAGAGGGGGAGGGCAGGGGGAGAGGGCAAGAGAGAATCTTAAGCAGGCTCCACGCCCAGCACAAAGCCTGACTCGGGGCTCAGTCTCACAGCCCTGAGTTTATGACTTGAGCCAAAATCAAGAGCTGGCTGTGTAACTAACTGAGCCACCCAGCTGCCTCAACCTTGACATTTTAGAAAGCAGATTTGATCTCCATGACTTTTGCGCTCTTTTCTCTGGGAAGGATATTGGGAGGATAAGGTGAAAACAATAGGGAGGCTCAGAAATCCCAGTTTACCTAGAACAGTGCCAGTTTACACCTGTTTGGGGAGTTAATTATTAAAAACCCCTTTTCACTCCCAAAATTGTCACAGTTCAGGGGACAAACCATATGGTCACTCTAAACACAGCACTCACCACTCTCAATCATAGTCATTTAAACTTAGACCAAACTGCACAGACTCCAGACAAATTGTATGCAATTAGTATTTTTGAAAAAAGTGACTGTCACTTTAAGTGATTGTGCCTCACTCTCCTGGGCATGGATAAGTGGCCCATCAAAATCGTCCAAATGGGACCATTTGCAAAGAATTTTCCTATTTCCCTGAGTATCTGGAATGTGAAGTTGACACCATTCTTTCCTGCAGGAATCTGTGTTATAAATAGTATTTATTGTCTATCCCTCTGAGAGCCTAGTGAAAAATGAGTGGGGGCTGGAGGAGCCCAGGTGACACTCTCTTTGCATACAGAAGATTTAGCACAAAGATCTCCCCAGGCTTTCTTCCCAGTGTGGATAGGAAGGTGAAGGAAAGAGCAGCGCCACAGCCGGCCTACAGTTGGAGTGGGTTGGGAGAGGCCTCCTTTGGCATCAGCTGCTCCGCACTCCCCAGATCAAATGTCAGCTGCCAGGACCAACTGGTGCCTCCTGGAGGTCTTTAAAAAATGATTTTCCAGCTGTGAAAGGCTGCGCTATTGTTCTGCTGCTTGGCCACCTTCTCTCTGGCTGGCCCACTGGCAGCAGCCACGCAGGGCAGCCAGAATGAGTCAAATCAAAGGGTCAACAATACAGCAGCCGCCAGGCCACCATCCCTCCTCTCTCAGCTGTCTGATGTCAGATCATCAAAGGCCCTGCATATGGCCCTGTTCTTGCTCATCATTCACCTCACAGGCCTCTAGAATTTTCACAAGTCAGAGGAGGCGCCAGGAGAAAATTTGCGGCCCCTGAGGGTGCCCTAGGGGTGGTTAATAGCCAGGGAGGGTGACAAGAAAGGGGGAAGTTTAGTGTGCTGTGGTTCCCAATTGTTTGGCTAACAGCCGGAGGTTGACCTTGAGCTTGCGTCTGCCACATGGCAGAGGCACCAGCCGGGCAGCATGTTCTGAGGGATCAGGAATAATGGAACTTGAAAATGCAAATCGTCTTAATGAATACTTCTCCCTTCCCACTCTCCCCCCACCCCACCCCACCCCACTCCAGAGTTCTGTGTGCACGAAGAAACATTTCTCAGCTTATAGGGGAAAAGTCACTACTTGCTCTGAAATCTGTAAGTATATTAGAGACCCACTGTCTGAGCCTTACAAGCTTGAGTTTCCTGGATCCTAGGGAAGCACGAGGTGCTGTGTGCCATGACTTGATCCCAGCCCAGGGCAGTGGCCAAATGAGACTAGAGACAAAGAGCCGTTTATGAGAATGATTATCTGGTTTTTAAAAAGGTGACTAGTGGCTGGCGGTGGACTCACCTGACACTGGCAGTGGGCCTGTGTATGAGACTTGTCAGCTGTGCATGTTCCCCGGGCTGGTTCATAGCCTTGCTCTGGGCCCACAACAGAGGACAGCGCGGGGGGGCAGAAGGGAGGGGCCGATTACAGGAATGTCTGCGGCTCCGCGTGTCACTGCCTCAGCACAAGGCCTCCTTCCTTCCAAAATGCAGCCTGGGAGAGAATCCAGGGGCTCGCCTTGCAACACTTCGATGCTGTTCCTGGATAACCAGATTAGTCTGCTCTGTATCAGGCAGCCAATCTTGTGAGATCCGTTCTTGGCCTTAAAAATCTAAGCCCCAGCAGCTTTGGGCAGCATAATCAACATTTAAGAAAAAAGCTTACTCCTTCTTATTTCCCCTATCTGAATTCTGATCCTGGTGTGTGGCTAAATTTCCTGTACCCCCAAAGGGTTTGCACGTAAACAGGGAAGCTCTATGTATAGAATAAAATATGTAAGACAGACCAGGTCTATGAAAGTAAATGCAGACTGTTGTAATTTTGATCTCAGTATCTCCCGAAGTTATCAAAAGTGTTTTGTAAACTGTAAAATAATATACACATGTAAGCGGTTGTTGCTATGGTTATTTTATTTTATAAAATGCCTTTTAAAAAAATGCGGAAGTGGTTTCTCTTGTAGAATTGGTTGTATGAGAAACATCAGACAAACACAGAAAGCTCTAGCTTGGTCACCTGGCAGTTGGTCAAAAGCTGTTTCCAAGGGTCACCCTTGTACAGTATTCTTTGCCCTTGTACAGTATTCTTTGCCTCGTAAAGTATAAAGGTGGATTAGAGGCATACTCATCTTAAAAATGGGCTCCAGAAACAAAACCAGTTTGGAACAAATGATTTTAAAAATGTGATATTTTTAAATAGTAAGATATACAAACTGAATTAATTAATGGGAAGCTATTCTTAGATGTAGGGTATTGCACCATTCATTAACTACTGTGTTCTCATAAACAAGCCCTATCTAGGATGGCTCATTTATAGGCTCTTACAGCTTGCATAAAGAAAGAAAAACATCAAACTGGGGGCTCTTTGAATATAGCCGAGTGCTGAAATCTCATTTACCGTTACTTTTTAAATCTACATATCTTTTTTCAAATGCTTAAATTATTTTTACTGAACAGTAAGCTTAGGCGATGAGCCTGGATTTATACAGTTGTCCTCGGAATGGGCTTTGGAAGCATCATGTGGTGATTTTTTCAAAAAGAAAAAACTTGGTTATGGAGCCATAGACCATTGTCCTGAAGGAAAAGAAATCAGTCAGTGTTTCTGTAAAGGTGGTTAACCCGCAGGCAGAAACAACTGCTCAGGATATTTTGCAAATTTACATTTACATTTGTTGATTCCATATTAAACTGAATAACCAGGCACATAGAAGGTAAAACCCTCTTTTAATTAACCCTCTTGGTGTGGGCCCATGTGATTAAATATGACGGAGCTGCTCCTGGGGTTTCTGCTACTGAAAATACTAACAATAATCATTTGTTTTGTTTTTATATTTAAACACATTATTGCATAGCTTGGTGCAGAGATAATTACCAATTTTATCTCCTGTGTTTTTCTAATGTTCATTAATAACAATAAAGGGTTGTAGGTTAAAAACTCATTTAATTGCCTTTATGTTAATGACATTATGAATAGCCTTAGCTACAAGATTCTAATTCTGTCCAGTATCCTCTTTCTCAGTGGAGCCCCAGGAGGGCTGCTCATTTTATCAGCATTACTGATTCAGAGTTTTTCCTTGCAGGTGGGTTTTTGTACATAATCAGAATTAATGCACAACACATTTTGCAAGGAACGGAGTAGAAGTACTAGGAATAAGTAATTAACTAGAGTGCCCAAGGAAATATGCCTGAGCATTTTTTTAGCATATTCATAAAACATTAAGAACAGTCATAAACACAGTAGAAACAATTTCCTGGTAATGTGCTTTTAGACTTATTTTCTGGTTCCTTTTTTTTTTTTTTTAATTTCTCACATAGGGGCAAAAATTTTTTTTTAGCTGAAAATCCCGGGGATGCAGGTAAAATGCCCAGTGTGTGGGACTTTGGTATTAGCTGTGCTTCCGTGCTGCTGCAACCATGTGGGCAGTCTGGATGCCATTTCCTTTCTCTTCCCCTGCTCCCATCTCCATCCCATAATGTATCAGGCAGAAAAAGGAGTGAATGCAGCTTGCAACATCCCAGGAGATGTGGTTCCCCACCTATTCCCAATCTCTAGCATTAACCTCTTGGTGTGGGAGAGAACGCCCAGGAAGGAGGAGGGGGCAAGAAGCAAAGCACTATTGTGGCTGCTATGGTGTCCCACACAGACCGCCTCCCCAGCCCTTACACTGACACACCCATCCCTCCAGCTCTTGATGGCTGATGGCCCAGCTAAGTCACTCTCCCCAGGTCATCAAGGTCCTGTCCTTACCCCTACCCCCAGGCATCCTGCATCCAATGACAGGTCAGGAGAATTTAAGGGCCTGGCCTCCCCTTTCTTCAAGGTAGGATAATGCAGAAGGCTGTTCTGACATCAGAGCACCCTGGGGGGATTTGGCTGAGGCCTTTGTCCTGCATCCCTCATTCTTCCTCACAGATGTTGTTCTGGAGAGCCCTCCCCAATCCACCTCTTCCGCACACATCTCAAAGTCTATTTCCTGGAAACCCTACCCACAACAGGTAAGCTCTGGTGATCAACTGAACCATGCCCATGCTGTCTGGTGCACCCCGAAGACGCAGACACTCCCGGGCCTCTTTGACCTTGGTATCCTTTTATGTACTTTGGGCATAGAGCTTGGCCCCCTGACTTGGTGCCAGGAGCAGGGTGAGGATTCACTCCCCTCACATTGAGCAGGCATCACGTGAGCTAAGGTATATGAAAATGTTTTTATTTTTTATTTTTTTAAGATTTTTTTATTTTTTTATTTATTGGACAGAGATAGAGACAGCCAGCGAGAGAGGGAACACAAGCAGGGGGAGTGGGAGAGGAAGAAGCAGGCTCATAGCAGAGGAGCCTGATGTGGGGCTCGATCCCGGAACGCCAGGATCACGCCCTGAGCTGAAGGCAGACGCTTAACCGCTGTGCCACCCAGGTGCCCCTGAAAATGTTTTTAAAACCACAGACCGCAGAGTTGGATGGCTGAGTTCAGATAGTGGTTGTGGTTTTTGGACAACTTTCTTTCTTTTTTTTTTTTTTTTTTGTACAAGTTTCTTCACATCATTGAACATCAGTTTCTCATCGGGAAGTGGAGCTAATGGCACAGGTAATGTTCACATGGTGCTTCCCCAGTCCCTACTAGGTAGTAGAGCTCAGTGGATGCAGTAGCTCACTTTTGCCCCTTCTCCATCTTCGTACCACTCTTTATATGGAGAGTATGATTTTGTGTGTTTTTTGGTAGAGGTCAAAATATCAATTAATTAATCAATTAATATTTTAAATTCCAGTAAGTTAACACACAGTATTATATTAGTTTCAGGTGTATGGAGACTATGATTTTTGAATGCTGAAAATAATCTTCACTATCAGCCAGACCAGTTTCTTCAAGATTGAGGTTTAAAATAGCCCTGGCTCTCATGGAGTTCAGCACGCAGTCTGAAGGGGAGCCCACAGAAGATGGTGGCACGGGACCCAGCACAAAGCTCTCGATCAAAGGGAGAGCGAGAATATGCATAAGATCCCAGGTGACTTAGAGCAAGGCCACATTTATTTCTTCCAAATACTGGTAAGGAGAAATAGACAATTCCTTTTTAGTAAAATTATCAAAAAACTCAAGTCCTATCCAAAGACTATTTTAAGGTGGTACCCGATGCTAATAACATCTCACAGTGAAGTCAAAATGTCTGGTGCTTTAAAAAATAAAGGCCTTTCTTTCTGATGGCATCATAACTTGGAAGCACAACTCCCTCGGTCTTAAAATTACAGATATGGGCTTTGAAAGCCCAGTTTAAGAGATGTGGAAGTAATCACTATGCAAAACAATGTCACATCAGATTTTGGTTAATCTCACTGTTCAAAATGCATTGAGTACAAGAATATTATTTCCTTTTAATACTATAGATTTGTATAACACATAAAATTTTTTCAAATGCTTTTACACTTATTTGACTTCACAACATCTCAGTGGAGTGGATATTTCAGCACTGTTTGCCAGAAGATAAGACTTAACTTCTTTAAGGAACCTGTCCAAATGCCAAAAGTTCTCTTGACAGCAGAGCTGAGTCTAGACTTTTTGCTACCCAAAATCTTGTCCTTGGGCTAGCAATGTCAGCATCACCTGGGATTTGTTAGAGATGCAGTCTCTCAAGCCCCACCCAGATGTACTGAATCAGAATCTTTTTTTGGGGGGGGGGCGCCTGGGTGGCTCAGTCGTTAAGCGTCTGCCTTCGGCTCAGGGCGTGATCCCGGTGTTCTGGAATCGAGCCCCACGTCAGGCTCTTCCCATGGGAGCCTGTTTCTTCCTCTCCCACTCCCCCTGCTTGTGTTCCCTCTCTTGCTGGCTGTCTCTCTCTCTGTCAAATAAATAAATAAAATCTTTCAAAAAAAAGAATCTTTTTTTTTGAAAGATTTTATTTATTTTTTTAGAGAGAGATAGAGAGCACAAACAGGGGGAGGGGCAGAGGCAAAGAGAGAATTCCAAGCAGAGAATCTGTCCTGAGTGCAGAGTCCTATGTAGGGCTTGATCTCAGGAACCCCGAGATCATGACCTGAACTGAAATCAAGAGTCGGACACTTAACTAACCAACCCACCCAGGCGCCCCTAGAATCTGTCTTTTAACAAAGTCCCTGTAAATTTGTATGCATAGAAAGTTTTGACAGCCCTGTCTCCTCCCACTGTTTGACTCTCTCAAATCCACTCACCTCTACAGTCTAGAATATTAGCCTCATGAGGGGAAGGCCTGCATCTGGCTTGTCCATCATGGTACCCTTGGCACTTGCACAGTGCCTGAGCCCAAGTAGGCATTCCATTAGACACATCCATAGCTGCATCGGTGGGTAGTTTGGCCTGCCAGCCAGTTACTATCTATATCCCTTCCTAGAGGGAACAGGCTAATTTTCCATGTTCCTAAAGGTCCACCATCAGCACAAAGGTATTTACCTTGTTCATCTGAAAAAGGTTGAAGTCATGCTTAAAAGATCGACCGAAGCCTGTGGTTTGCAATCCTGTTTCTCAGCCCACAAAACCAGTGCTTATAGGGAGGGGGAACATTGTGCTGTGTCATTATTTAAATGAAAACAACATAAATGAAGAGAAAGGCCTATTTATATCAAGTGCTGCTAATTAAATGAGAAATAATGGGCCATGCTGAGAAAGGATACAATCGGAGAGAGTAAGAAAAAGTTCCTGCCAGCAAAGACTAGCAGACAATGGGACAGTTTTCCTAGTGGGATAATTATGACTCCTGGAGAAGATTGTGCGAGGCAAGATGAGATAAGTACCAGGAAAGTATAATGTGCTTCCAACCCTATTATCAATGATGCTTTCAGGCACCAGCTCTGGGTCACAGATTTTGAATACACTAAATGCTTAATTCAGTGCTGCCCTTTCACCTGAAATATCTCGGGGTAAGAGAAAAATGTTTGCACCAGTCCAGTACTCCCTGATTTAACTCTTCACTGAAATACTGTAGGAATAAATGACAGGGGAGGATATTACAGCCCCCACTTTTCTCTCCCACCCAGAAATTGGTTTCCATCTCAAACGGCTGATAGAACCGCAATGTGGTCATAAAAAAGCTTGTGAAGGTGCTCTTCCAACCCCTGCCTTACTTTTTTCCCCAAGATCACTGAAAAAATATTTTAGAAACAGGAGATAGGTGGCGTGGAGGTGAAAGTCTCCTATTCAGAAAATCAGTGCAGATTGAGGTATCATAAGATGTTGATTTATAGGCTGCTGTGTTGAAAACGACTTGCTTTCTCGTTAGTCAGACCTGGTTGGTGGCTATGATAAAATATAAGACAAATAATTTAAAACAAATACAAGGTAAAAACAAGACAAATAATTTAAGATGTGCAGAGTATGCTTGACTTTCTATTTGTCCTTGGAAGATTTGAGGCCTAAGTGAAGAGAGAATCACAGAGAAGTCAAAAGACTGCAAGGCACAGGTGCCACAGAGCAATGCCCTTAAGAGCTCAGGCTCTGGGACAGAACAACCTGGGTTTAAATCCAGGTGGACCCCAATCTTTCTGGCACTTCACAGGTCCTCTGTTCCTCACTTGTAAGGTGCAACTAACAATCAAAGCTACCTCTGTGGTGGGTGGGAGGGATAAATGACATAGTTCCATTCCATAAGTGGAATATACATTGCCTGGCCGAGTTGGGCTCTAGGTAAATGTTACCTGCTTTTTCTATGCAAACAAATAGCTTCAATTTGAAAATATTTCCGATTTTATATATACTTATCATATACTTTTTATGGGATTGAAGCAGTGAGGATTGAGAAAAGTTATCTAGAGCCTATTTCTTGCCTTCAGTGAGCTTACAGACTAGCTGGAAAGATGATGTGGGAACATGAAACTATTAAGGAAAATGAAAGAACTAGATGAAAGTTAAATGAGAGACGATGGGCAGAGGAGGAGAAAGGTGAGGGGTGGGGAATTGTGGGAGAGATTAAAGGTATGAGCAGAGGTGAAAGGCTTCAAGGAGAAATAAACTGGACTGTGGCAGGACTCTGGGGGACATGGGGATGTTGAAAAGTTGGTGAGCTGTATGGCCATGAACTTATACTAGATCTGCTATTGAACTACCCTGGTTATCTGACAAGTTCTACTAGGGAGTCCCTCTGGTGAACACTTGGTGGATTGTTGTTATGACAACCTATAAATTATATTTTGGGTGGCTCTTGGACAAAAGATCCATTCATCCATGTTTATTGAGCATGTAATATATGCCAGGCATAGGGGATATAGATATGAACAAGAAAAACCATGCCCTGATCTTTATGGAACTCATATTCTATTGGTGGAGGTACAAAATAAGCCCATAAATCTATAATATGAGTAGAGATGAAGCAGGGCAAGGACCAGGGAAGGATGGCGGGTGGCAATTTTAGGTAGAGTGGCTGGGAAGGCCTCTTTGAGGGTACAACCTATGAGCACAGGCTTAAAGAACGAGGAAGAGTATTCCAGGTAGGGAGATAAGCAGGTGCAGAGGCTCCAAAGTCGGATTACACCTCCTACTTGGAAAGAAGGCCTGTGCCACCATAAAGGAGTGAACGTGGCCATTCGAGTGCTATGTAGATTTCTGCCATAGTACTCCAGTATGTCTGCCCAAATGGCACACTAATGAGCAAAGTAAAGTTCAGAATCATTGATCAGACTTCCAAAAGTAAGTTAAAAAATTGAGATGAAGTAATACTAGTGATGCAATTGGCATTTGCAAGCTGATGAACTCATTTTTCTTAAGAACACCAGGAAGTTTAAGATGTGTCTGATTGCTTAGGCTATAGTTCAAACTACAGCCTTAGTTTGAATTATTTTCCATCTTTCTACTTGCTAAAACCCCAGTGATGATTAGTATATAGTAAAATTACTTTGTTTAGTAAAAATTCATGAAACAGGTATATTTCTGGTAAGAGTAAATGAGTAACATTGTGCGCTGGAACCTTCATCTTGGGACTTCCCCCCGAATAAAGCCATATTATTGTCTAACACCAATAATTCAAGTGACAATGTGTTGTTGCAGGTCTGTTAACCTGAAATCTTGAACTAAATCTGTCAAAAGTTTTATTTTTTTTGCAAACTGGCTAAAACGTTTAGTGGCAGGGGGAAAAAATGCCAGGGAAGCATTATGTTAAGAAACCTTTGTTTCAACACAAAGAAAGAGTAGTTCTTAATAATTTCTGCCAACAGTCTGGTGACATATTCCAATTTTGATTTACCCATTTCCTTAAACTGTGCTGATAAAAATGGAGGCATCTAACATGCAGACAATCATACTTCAACTCCCTCACTACAGGGACAGAATAATTATTGATACGTATGTATAAATGGTATGTTCTTCAACTTCTTGATTCCTTAACCTTTCCGTGCGAAAGACTCTTGGGACACTACTGAGGAAAAAACGGTTTTTTCCTTCCAGATGGATTTGTTGGCTAGGGCAATATTTTTAGTTATGCCAATAAAATGAAAGGGAGACAGAAAATCAGGCAACTGCTGGAGTGGTTAGTGTGGGACTATTACCAAGGCAGAAATGAGGCCAAAGAGATGATAAATGTGTACCTCTCACCCACTCTATCAGTTGAAGCCTGACCTGGATCTTCCTTTCCATCTGAGCTCCAAGCAAGCCACCATTTTTCACAGCAGCCCTTAATAGTGGACATTAACTTAGCCCTCCCCAGAAGGGCTGACCTGCAGTCTACACTCGGTGCTTCTCCAAACTGTAATCACCTGCTCAGTCCGTAATTTTATCAAATAGCATGCACCTTTTTCAGCCACTTATTGGCCAATTAAGTCAAGTTCTCACTGAGGGGGTCCAGCTGGCTTCAAGTTATCTAAGATGAATTGATTGAAGACATTCTGCAATCTATGAACCCAGTTTAATGATCTAGGTGATAATACTTGTAATTCTTCTCAGTCAGGGGAATTTGCTGCAGCTGTTGTCGGCAAATCCATGTTCTGATACACTCAAGTACCAGAAAAGCAGTAATCTGCCCTCGGAGTTCCATAGCGATGGCTGCCTTGTGGAAAGGCAAAGTTCAAATTCACTCGGCATTGCCAAGTGGAGACAGTCTTTCCATCGATGTGTTTTTACTTTATTCCATTGTAAATGTTTTCTTTTTTTTTTTAAGGTAGAATGTGGGAAGAATACATTATTGATAATACTTCATCAAGAACAGTGAATTGCAAATTAAATGCATTAAACACAAAATGCAATAAACAGCGCTTCAAATGTTTTGAGATACAAAAAGCACTGCTTTAAGGTAAGAGCATGATATTTTCTAAAATGTTGGGGTGGGGCTCCAAGCACGAAAGTCATTATTTTTATATGAAGTGCTTCATGGAAGTCAGAAATACTAAGGGTTTGTGCTCCCACCCCCTGGATTCAGGGCTATTGAAGTGATAATGAAGAAGTGTCAGACAGTGACACAGGCCTTCTGTGTATCTCCAAACACTTTTCTGCACAGTGACATATTTTTAAAAAGTAATCATTAAATAATTTGCTTGCTTGCTTGCTTTCCTATCTGTGCATTGGTTCCCTGAGCCGCTGAAATGTTAATTCTCCTCCCTATGAAGCAAATACTGTAAATAACACTCCGAAGGTTTTTCTGGGTGTTGCAAATTCAGAATACTTAGGAACATCTTTCCTACAGTGGTCTGTGAAGTTTATGTTTGCAAACTGAAAAGCTGGTTTTGATTTTCTTACGAAAGTGGCAGCTGTGATATTAATTTACGCTGTGCTGAGGAGCTGCCGACCCTCTGTTTCTGGAGAGTAGGTTCCTTTCACTGAGAGGCGTAATTGAACTTGGCTTTGGGGATGTGTGACTTGTTGGGAAAGGCTGGTGATTTTGATAAGATTTTAAATTCTTTCCAGTGATGCAGGAAAAAGAATGGATGGGGAAGGATGTGTCTTCAAGTACAATGTAGGCTTTGGTGGGGAAAAGTTATGGGTCCATAGCCATACTCTAAGTTTAAGGGTCCAGAATTCCTCTCTACCAAGTAAAGAGCAAGAAACAAGGAGTGACCTTTTTCTCTCATTTTTGTAACCAGGACAAGGCAAGGCCAGGCAGAGCTTCGGGGTCTGGTATGAAACAAACTGAGTTTTCTCTGGAAACAATATACCTGATTATTCAAAGAACTCTTCTCTGCATTTTTTTTTTTTTTGCCTCTATATTCACACACACCCTCCCCCATTGTTGATGGGTTAACCCAACTTAAAATGTTCTAACTACTGTAAATGAAAAATCTGATCCAAGTGCAATTAATTGTAATAACTAATAATCACTTGCCACATGCCAGACCCTGGTTCTAAGAACTCTACATAATGTAAAACTCAGTTAATTCTCACAACAACTTATGAGGTCAATGCTATTACTTTCATTTTACAGATGAAGCAACAGAAGAACAGAAAATTTAAGTAACTTGCACAAAGTCACACAGCTAGTAAGTGCCAGAGCCACAGTTTGAACCAAGTAGGTTGGATGCAGTGCCCATGTGATTATTGACTACATACTGCCTCTCTGACTTCTCATAGGCCCAAAGCTTGAGCATATCTCTGTTTTAGCTTTCCAGCCTGTTCCCATGATATCTCCACAGAGAAAGAATTACAGAAGAACAAAAGGACAACTGACGTCACAACTAGCAGAAACCAAGTGCTTGTCTTCAGGAGGCCTTACTCCGGATGTATTACTCGGGGCCTATCTAACCTCCAAAGAGCTCGAAGCACTTCAGAAATGTACTTGAGTCATCAGTATGTTAGCAAAGTGTTAGAAGAGGAAATATCTTGCTCTTTTTTTTTTTTTTTTAACGGATCAACACAAAAAGTGAAATGTCACGTTGACCTTGAGCTCATTTCTCCCACATCTTGCCTGATTTCTCCTTTGGGCCCATTTTATGTCATTGAAATATGGATTAACATGACCCTTTCTATATATATTCAGATTATTCTTGGGAACAAAGAAGGTGTTTTATCTAAATTTGCGCTGTTGAAAAAAATTAGGTCTTCCTGGGGAGGAGGGTGAGGGTGATGGGGTAACTGGGTAATAACATTAAGGAGGGCACATGATGTAGTGAGCACTGGGTGTTATATAAGACTAATGAATCACTGAACTCTACCTCTGAAACTAATAATACATTACATGTTAATTAATTGAATTTAAATTAAAAAAAAATTTTTTAAAGATTTTATTTATTGTTTTGAAAGAGAGAGGGAGAGAGAGAGAACAAGCAGGGGGAATGACAAACAGAGGGAGAGAGAGAAGCAAGCTCCTGCTAAGCAAGGAGCCTGATGCGGGGCTCGATCCCAGGACTCTGGGATCATGACCTGGGCTGAAGGCAGCCAATTAACTGACTGAGCCATCCAGGCGCCCCTATATTTAAAAAATTTTTTAAAAATTAGGTCTTACCATGCAGGTGAAGATCTGGTATGGGGATAGAGATGTAAGAAGGGGAAAAGATAAATACCATACGCAAATTTTGTATATCCTTGAACTTTACAGATGAGGAAATGAAGGCTAAGGCCACGTGCCAACTTCTATTTTTTTTACTGCTTAGGGCAGCTCTTTCAACAAATAAAAATGTGTTACAATATGAAATTATTTTCATTGAGCATTTATTTATTTTAAAATATACATGATCTCCATTAGAGTTTCATAGACTTAGGGCCTTTTGTTATATACTCACAAGGCACTCATACTTTCCTTCTTAGCATTAATCACAATTGTAATTAATTAACACATAAATAATTGCTCATTTAACTTTGATATCCCTAACCAGAAAATTCCACAAGGGTAAAGAGTGTGACTGTGGTTTTCACTACAATATCCCCAGTGTATCTGGTACCTAGTAGGTGCTCATATATTTATTGAACGATATAAATGAATGATTGAGTAAAATATTTTTTGTTACTAAGAGTAAAACAGTGTTTTGCTTTAAATTGATGAATGTTAAAGCAGCTTTAGGTGCATAGCAAAATGAGCGGAAAGCGCAAAGAGTTCCCATGTATCCCGTCCCCACACCTACACGATATCCTCCACCATAGACTAAAATGGTGTTTTAAACCTAGAGTGAAACAGTTCTGTCTTGGCTGCTAGTCTAATTTATCTCAAATAAAGCAGGAGAATAGCAAAGAAACCCCCCAAATAGTGACTTAAATAAAATAGAAGTTTGTTTCTCTCTCAAAGGACAGTCTGGCTGATTTAGGCTGGAGGGGAAGCACTGCTCCATGAAGCCGGGGTGACATATGGCTTCCAAGTCTGCTCAAGTTGTCATCATTTCCAGCTGGTAGGGATGGTGATGAGCCAAAATCCAGCATGTGGAGCCCTTATTAAGTTGGAGATGACACAGAAGTTGCACACATCTCTTTCTCTCACATCCCATTATCCTAAACTTCAGGCTTGTAGTCACTTCTTGCTGCCAAGGAGGCTGGGAATTGTAATTGCTTACTGGGTGGTCATGTGCCCAGAAATATGGAAAAGATGGATTTTGAAGGACAGCTAGTAGGCTGACACAACCCGGGATGAGAAATGTTTATTATAATAGACAACCCAATGAAACCTAAGAAAGAGGAACTAAAGCTGTAAAGCTCTAATCTTCAAATATCTCAATAGGCTCTTCTCACCAATATAAAGCCACCTTATTGGTTACGGAAGTACAAGTCATGCAAGAAAGGAGTGGTGTGATAACGAGAGAAAGCTGGGCATAAGACTAACAGCAAGGTGAGGAACTGGTGCTTGGCTTATCATTTATTCTTTGAGTCATCCCTTTCCTTTTCCAATAAAGAAAATGCTATTATAGGTAGCCTCTAATGTGGGATCCAGTGACTTCAGCCTCTTGGTAGTCATATCCTTGGAAGTCCCCTCCCCTCTAGTGTGGGCTGGATTTGTTGACTTGCTTCTAAGAAATAGAATCTGTCACCAGATTAGGCTCTCATCTTGGGACCCATCTCACTCTAACTTGCTTGCTCTGCAGGAAGCCAGCTGCCAGATGTGAGCTGCTATAGAGAGAGAGGTCCATGTGTCAAGGACCTCCAGGCAACAGTGAGAAACCGAGGCCTCCATTCCATAGTCTGTGGGGAACCAAACCCTGCTGACAACCACATAAGCAAGCATGGAAGCAGATTCCCTGCAGAGTAACCCTCCATATGAAACCACAGCACTGGTCCTCGTAGACACCTTGAGTCACCAGCACCTAACTAAACTACGCCAGATTCTGGATCCACAGAAACTGGGAATAATAAATGCTTATGGACTGAAGCCATTAAGTTTAGGGGTACTTAAATGACTGATATGAGTAGATGGTTGACTCATTTCAGCACCATGTACCTAAGATAAATACCAATCACTAGAATATAGATTCTAATGGTCCTATTATTTTCTAACTAACCAAGACTATAATTTAATCCACTGGTTTCTAAAGCCTGGTCTTGGAACACCTTAGGGGTCCCCAAGACTCTTTTAGGGGAATCCATGAAATCAAAACTCTTTTTTTTTTTTTTAACAATACTACTGAAATACTTTTGACCTATTTCATTCATTCTGTCATGTGTGTACAGTGGAGTTTTCATAAGACTGCATGCTATGGGTTAATATCATTCTTTTGACAATTTATGGAATGTATGCTTATGTAATCTTGTGTTTTCTGGAATGTTCTAAGGTAGTTAAATTTAGGATATTAGTACATTTTCTGAGATTTTTTCTGAGATTAACTCAGTTGTTGTCAGTACTTCTGTGCTTTAAGTAGTTATCTTCAATTATATATCTGGTGTAGTCTCTGTCACCTCAGTATTGTCCAATGAACTGTTATTTTGAAATTCTCAAGTTTTCATTGCATCTATGTAGAAACACAACAAAAAGCACACTTCTGTTGTATTGTTTTGCAGTGATATTTTAGAATTTTCTCAGTTTTAAGTTTTGATACAGTAAGTGCTTGATAGCTATAATCCTATAAACAACATCTCTTTAGACTCTCAGTGATTTTTTAAGAGTGTAAAACAAAAAGTTTGAAAATTGACGAATGTGATTGAACCCCTATCCATGTTCAGCATTGTGCTGGGTATGATGAGGGACATTAAAGTGTATATATAGCCTTTTCCCTTCAGTTGCTTAAAACCTAATTGTGCAGAGAAGCCTCACTTGTTTTCTGAGATATATACTGCAACACTCAGTGTTGTAGTAGGGACCATACATGCAATAGAAGTACATGGCAGGAGAAGTTGGGACGGGGGCAAAGTCAATGGGGAAGGACTAGTCCCAGAAGAAAGGCCTTTCAGGGGTGCCCGGGTGACGCAGTCGTTAAGCGTCTGCCTTCAGCTCAGGGCGTGATCCCAGCGTTCTGGGATCGAGACCCACATCAGGCTCCTCCGCTAAGAGCCTGCTTCTTCCTCTCCCACTCCCCCTGCTTGTGTTCCCTCTCTCTCTGTGTCTTTCTCTGTCAAATAAATAAATAAAATCTTTAAAATAACAAAAAAGATGAAGAAGAAAGGCCTTTCAGTCCTCCTGGTGAGAACTTTCATGAAAACAAAGAGAACATTTGTAGAGAAGATGGTGGGAAAGTCTGTCATTGGGGGGCACCAGAAAAATAAAGCTAAAAAGAGTCCAGCAGCTCTCAGCCACTGGCAAACTTTGATTTGGGGAACTTCTGTGGGAGCTCCGTCTGCCAGTTACATTCTGCTTGCATCGATGACCTGCTGGCATTACCCTCAAAAGGCAGGCATGGTTCTGACCTACACTTCCCTTAAGGAGGAAACTTGGAATCTTATGTCCTGTAAACTCAACTTCATCATACCGAAATCCATACTCAGAATTTTGAGACTGTTGCCCATGTTAGGTATGTGTTAGGCACAAGGTGTTTTTCTATTTGAGGGCTATCGTGGCACTTATTTTGGTGAAAAGACAAAGAAAAGGGCAGGGGGATTTAACTGCTTTGGGCAAAAGATGCCACTGCTTCTTCTCGACCAGTAAGAATTAGAGAATTTGGGCTGTAGTCTACCATCCACAAGCATGGGATCTTCCATTAGCTTCAGCTCTTTGGCTCTCTGTTCTACCATCTATAGAAGGGAGATGTTTGCCCTGCATACCTCACAATGCAATCAGAATGGTCATAGGAGAGAATTTGTGTGGAGGAGAAAGGGAAGCCATATCTAAATTTCTAATTATAGTAATCCTAATGAGAAAGCTAACATGTATTAAGTGTTTACTGCATGCTAAGCGCTGTTTTAAGCACTCTCCTCACATTATGTTGATCACTAAGTACATGTGATCTGATTACACTGTAACATAGTATTGAAAGCTTCATTGAGGTCAGTAGATTCATGGCATACAACACAGTATGTCGTAACAGTAAATTCTTTAAAAAAAAAAAAACCACAAAACAAGAACTCCTGTTTATTGGAAATTTCTTTATTTCTTGGACTGTGAGAAACAGAAGGAGAGTTTGTCCTAAAATCTGTGCCCTTCTCTAGAAAATGTAGGTATCCAGAGTGTAGTTTATAAATTACAGTAAAACCTCCCTGAATAGAGAGGCAAAATTTTGCCAGAAACTTTATAACCAGACGGGTTCTTTCTAAGATATCAAAAAAGGGATGTAATGTCTTCAAAAACAATAATTCTTGATCAGTAGCTTCAAAGACGCTCCAAACAAAAAAGACGTGTGTGGAAACCTTTGAGCAGAAGGTGAGTGAAGAGACTGAGCCTTCAGGCAAAAAAGGCCCAGGGGCACACGACCTGTGTTAAGGTATAGATAGGTTCCCTGTGCTAGACTCAGTCAGACCTCCACGGAGGGGAGGGAAGCTTCCTAGCAGTACTACCCTTTGGGGCTCCACAGATCATAAACACACGCAAAAACGTACGTATTAAAGACCACACAGACGCGTCTGTCACCCAGGATTGGTGATTAGCATTGACACAGGGTGACTCACTGTAGTGACTTAACACAGTTCAAGACCCAGGGGACTGTCTCTTCATCTCTTGCCCTTTGTCCCTTAAACAGCTTCTGAAGCCACAAGGATCTGTGGACTGTGATACCGTCTATGCGGGAACCAGACTGTGCCCTGGAGTGCAGGGAGAATCTGACTGGCAGAAGCACTTAGGTAAGAGAAAAGACAAATGAACTTGTCAAAGTCTTCCTCTCACGCAGTGTGAATGTTATAGATTTTTGCATAGTAAAATATCATTTCCCAATAGCACCAAGCATCCATCTTCTTGCTTCTCTCTGTTCCAGCTTGGTTCCAGGTACTCAGGAACTGATGCAGTATTGACTACAGTTGCATAGAGTAGGAAAGGAACATTTAGCAACAATTCATATCACTCCTAAAATTGTATTTGTTAGTCTAGATGTAACCTCTAGGGCACATGGTACCTATTCTTTACATTGGTAAAGATGGCCTCTGAATGCTAGAATTGCAAATGGTTCTGCTTTTATGAAAATGTTTAATAAGATAATTAAAATCTTCTAAAATTAAAATTAAGCTGTATTTAAATAATGTAAAAGTTTGGTTAAAAACGAGAGATCATTCATGTATAAATGAGTCTCAATAATTTCTAATTTTAATGGAGACTGTTTCTGGCCATCATAGATGAGAATATAGTCTTAACTGAAGAAAGATTTGAATAAGTTAAGTAGTGCCCTACTAATTTTGTTTCCTTTATAATAACCCAATTAGAAAATATAAAATGAGAATGTAATACTGTATATACCTAGATATTCCTTTAAAAGACATTCCTTTAAAAAAAGATATTCCTTTAACATGGTCATGTTAACAATGAAAGCAGTGCATTTGATATTAAAATAGTTTATGATTTTTCTGCAAAAGTGCTACATTGTTACATGCAACTGCATTATGGTTTTTTGAGCATATGTAAAATTCATACGTAAAGTTCATTTTCTAATTCAAGTGTTGGTTTAAGACTTTTATTGACAATTCCCATTGCTCCTGCCTTAGGAGAGTGAAGTTTCTCCAAATTGAAATGAAATAAAATATATATATTACATATATGAGCTACAATGACTGAAGAAATACTGGTTAATTTGTCATTGCTCTCAATAGAACACGTGAAAATCTTGGTTATACCAATATAATTAGTAATTTTGCTAAAATGAAGCCATAAATTAATTTTATGTAACAAATATATAATAATGAATTATGTATGTCTTTGTTACTCATCCAAGTATCACCAGCTCATCAACAGAACACCCAGACATTTACAATAATAATTAATTCAGTCATCTTTGATACTTTGCTGTCAGTTGTATAAAAAATAGTTTTACACGCATTTTCTCAATTTTGTCATTATGAATATTTATTTGTCAAGGTAAGAAGATAGAACATATTTTATTTAGCAGTTTTTAGCTTTATTTATAACTTCTTAATATTTAGGCTTATGATCTATAGCCTTCCATTTATTCTCTTGCCTTGGGCCCAACGAAAGTTGAAGTGGGTCAGCAACCTGGAGGGGAAGTAGGTATCAACCCTTGGCCCCACCCTCCCCTGCCTAGTTGACCTAAAGGATGAAACCAGAGAGCCCCTTAGGTGTAGCCCCTTAGGGCCAAGTCAGGGTTCTACACACCTTCCCCTTTCTCATACTTAGCAGGAGACACCCACACATCCTTCCCCACATTGTTCCGATGTCCAACAATCTTCAACAAGAGGATAAACCTCTACAGTAACATTTAAAAATGCAAACGTGCAACTAAGGTGACACTACAGTGTGAACGACTCTTAGGTGGTGTAATTAGTCTTCCATTTATTCATCCTCTGGCGGAAGCATTTGTTAATGAAGAGTGCACTGTTCATAGGGGGGCAGTCCTCATCCAATTGTTAATGTTTGGTTTAGAGAGAAGAGGAAAGGGGAGTTGAGGAATTGAGAGATGTCTTAAGATATATGAAGAGTTTTCATGAGAGATTATATTTAATCTGCCCGCAGTGACCCAGTAGTTAGTTGTTTGGCTTAAGGGTGCTCAGCGGAGGGGCGGTGGGGGCTGAAATCCAGTTCTCGCTTTGCTCACCAAACCATATGCCCCAGTGCCAGGCTCAGTCAGCCTTTCGCTCCGACAAAGGTGCTTTGTGGGCCAGCTGGGTCCCTGCCTGCATGACTCCAGATGACAGAATTAGGCCCAAAGAATGAAAGTTATATGAATACCAATTTGTAGTTAATGTAAGGAAAAGACGGCTTATATGCTTGATCTCCTTTAGTCCTTATAACAACCCTGAAAAGTAGGTACAAGTATTGCCTTCACTTTACAGAAAAGAAAACTGAGACTGAGAAGTTTTGCAACGTGCCCAATGTTTTTAAGTGGCAAACAGGTTACAAAGCCAGGCTTTTGTTGTTAAAAAAAAAAAAATCTGTGTTCATTCTATTTTACACTATGATATGCCTTCTAACAATTTGGGCAATTCTTTAATGAAATGGGCTGTTTCTTTCTTTTTTTTGTTTTAAGATTTTATTTATTTATTTGTCAGAGAGAGAGAGAGCACAAACGGGGGGAGCAGCAGGCAGAGGCACAGGGAGAAGGAGCCTCCCTGCTGAGCAAGGAGCCAATGTGGGACTCAGTCCCAGGACTCTGGGATCAGGACCTGAGCTGAAAGCAGACGCTTTAACTGACTGAGCCACCCAGGCGTCCCATGAAATGGGCTGTTTCCAAAGCAAGCAATTTCCATATTGTTTTAGGTGTTTATGAATAAGTTGAATGCCAACTCAGCAGATATGTCACGAAGTGGACTCACATACCCATAAATAGTTGAATCAGGTAACACCCATGGAGTCCAGCTTCGGTCAGGAATACAGAAGCCGCTGTGTATTTCAGATATGAAGAGTTTCAATGCAGGGGATTAGAGGCATAACCAACCACTGGAAGAGTTAGGGGAACCAAGATCAGGGAAGCTACCAGTGATGATCTCAGGATGCCGTTCTAAAGCAGGGGATTCAGTAGTGTGCAAATTTTAAGGACCTCTGGAAAGTTCCTGCCCTCTCTCTCAGTCTGTAGCACTGATCAAGGTAATTCTTTAGAATCTCACCTGGTAATTCTTTAGAACCTCACATCTACTCATGCATCTAACTGAACTGCATCCTGAGAATTATGGCCTTGCCTCTTCAGCCTTTCAATTCTTATAGGAGTGTCTCTTCATGGAAGAGATGCTGACTCTGGCCACATGGGGAAGGTGTTGGGAGAAATGTAGTTCCCGGCTGGAAGAGGTGAAACTGAGTTGACAACAAACACTCCAGCAAAATCCATAAGCCCTTTCCCACCATAGTGATGTAGGAGTCTATAATGTATACTTACTAATTATCAGAATTTCTCTTATTCTGTAGTGAGTTGGGAGTTAAAAGAGCAGAAAGTTATCAGGTCCTTTCAAAAGCCCTTGTCACTGCAGGAAATACAGCACAGAAAAGGAAAGCTGAAGCAAGCTATATGTAAATTTTCATATGTCATGATTTTGCCTAAGATTTGAACATTTTCAACTGGTCTGGGCCCTAGAATATCAGGGAGCTACAAAAGCAGGCCTGCTCCTTAGACTTTAGAAAAATTAGTGTTCACAGAAAGGATTGCGTTCATAGGAAATTCTGAAAGGCAAATTTTAAGAGGCTATGTTTATGTATGGTGAATCATAGAATTTAGAACCTAAACATCATTTGGTCCCAGATACCCCAAACCACCTCTCATTTCTGGAAATGGGCATCCTTGAGAGTATGGTTGGTAGGTGTGCGTAATAAGTTTGCCTTCTAAGAATTCTGATAAACTATTGACAGGGAGGAGTGGTGGTTAACAGGGCAGTGATGATGGATTTGCCAAGCTGTCTCTTAAGAGTTCAGGACCTACCAATAGGGCCCAAAATGCTGGTTGGCAACACCTCTAATTTACTGCAACAATCAAGGGAGGTTAAAGGACTAAGTGAAATCACAAGCAAGTTAATGGCAGAGTCCAGATTGGAATTCAAGTATCTTGACACCCAGCCGGAGTTGTTTTCTATGATAGCACCCTCTACTTCTCGTTCTATCATATCTATCTATCTGCCTATCTATCTATCTATCTATCTATCTGCCTATCTATCTATCTATCATCTATCTATCATCTATCTATCTATCTGCCTATCTATCTATCTATCTATCTATCTATCATCTATCTATCTATCTATCATTTATCTATCTATCATCTATCTATCTATCTATTATCTATCTATCTATCATCTATCTATCTGCCTATCTATCTATCTATCTATCATCTATCTATCTATCTATCTGCCTATCTATCTATCTATCTATCATCTATCTATCTATCATCTATCTATCTATCTGCCTATCTATCTATCTATCTATCTATCATCTATCTATCTATCTATCTATCATCTATCTATCTATCATCTATCTATCTATCTATCTATCTATCTATCTATCTATCTATTATCTATCTATCTATCTATCTATCATCTATCTATCTATCTATCTGCCTATCTATCTATCTATCATCTATCTATCTATCATTTATCTACCTCTCTTTCCTACCGTTCTCCCCTCTATCTACCCTTCTATTTTTCTATAAGCATCTAATCACTTAGCTATGTAATCTCTCCTTGCATCTATCCGTGTACTTTCATGAGACTCTATGAAGACACAAGAAGGTATCGATTTCCTTTTCTAAGTTAATGGAAGAAAGGGAGTAGGAAATGGGGGAACTATTGACTTTTGTTTATTTGTTTTGGCTCCTACCTGAGTAAAGAAAAGCTTTTAGTCCGTAACACAGTATCATAACAATAGCAGGACCTATGAATTTTTCCAATAGGTAATTCCAGGCTGAAGACAATGTATGTGAAAAACAGCCTAGTGTGCTGCAATATTAAAACAGTAGGCCACTCTGGTCATAATATGTTAGCTATGGATAATGAGATTACAAACCCCCATCTCCCAGCATGCTCCCTTCTGTGTCCCAGCACTCAATATTGTTGCTGAGCAGCATCCACTGCTGAAGTGAGAGGACAGGCTTGGTTGGTGTGAGCAAGTCTTTTGCTTACGTTTGGTGTAAGAATTCTTGTCGCTTTTTAAGTATCAGTCAAACCACATAGTCTTATATCACCTTAGGAAACAAATCCTTACAATAACTTGCTCAAAGACTCAACCAAAAAAACAATTCTAATCAATGAATTCAGTAAAATTGTGGCTAAAAAGTTAACATACAAAAATCAGTAGTGTTTCCATACACTAACAGTGAAATTTCTGGAAACTCATCTGGAAAGAAGTTGATCCCATTTACAATACCATCAAAATAATAAAATACTTAGGAATAAATTTAACTAAGGAGGTGAAAGATCTCTAATCTGAAAGCTACAAGACATGAATGAAATAAATTGAAGAAGACAAAAGTAAATGGCAAAGTATCTTACGTTCATGGATTAGAAGAATTAATATTGTTAAAAAATCAATACTACCAAAAGCTATCTATAGATTCAATATAATCTGTATGAAAATTTCAAGGACATTTTTTACAGAAGTAGAAAAAAACACTCCTAAAATTTATATGGAACCACAAAAGAACTTGAACAGCCAAAGAAATCTTGAGAAAGAAGAATAAACCAGGAGATATTACACTTCCTGGTTTCAAGCTATACTATAAAGCTATAGTCATCAAAACAGTATGGTACTGACATTAAAAACAGACTAATAGACCCATGGAACAGAATCAAGAGCCCAGAAATAACCAAAGCAAATACAGTCAACTAATATATGATAGGGAAACCAAGAATACTCAATGGAGGAAAGATAGTCTCTTCAGTAAATAGTGCTGGGATAATTGGATAGTTACGTATAAAAGAATGAAACTCGACCCTTATCTCACACCACTCACAAAAATTAACTCAAAATAGTTTAAATATAAGACCTGAAACCATGAAACTCCTAGAAGAAAACATAAGGATAAAACTCCTTGACATGGGTTTTGGTAATGATTTTTTTAATATGACACTGAAAGCGTAGAAAGCAAAATAAAAAAATGAACAGTTGGGACTACAGAAACTAAAAAGCTTCTGCAAACCAAAAGATACCACCAACAAAGTAAAAAGACAAACTATGGAATTGGAAAAAATATTTGCAAGCCATATATCTGATAAGGGGTCAATATCCAAAATATATGAAGAACTGATACAACTCAATAGAAAAAAAAAACACATGAAGCATCCCAAGTGCCCATTGATAGATAAATGGATAAATGAGATGTGGTATATATATAATGGAATATTACTCAGCCATGAAAAAGAATGAAATCTTGCGATTTGCAATGACATGGATGGAGCTAGAGAGTATAATATTAAGCAAAATAAGTTAGAGAAAAACAAACAGCTTATGATTCCACTCACATGTGGAATTTCAGAAACAAATGAGCAAAAGCAAAAGAGAGAGAGAGAGAGGAGAAATAGACCCTTAACTATAGAGAACAAACTGATGGTTACCAGAGGGGAGGTGGGGGTTGGGGGTATGAAATAAGTGATGGGGATTAAGGAGTGCACTTGCTGTGATGAGCACTGGATGATGTGTGCAAGTGCTGAGTCACCATATTGTACACCTGAGACTAATATCACACTGTATGCTAACTACGCTGGAATTAAAATAAATACAGTAAAAAATTCTATCCTGTTTCTTAAAAACAAAACAAAACACAAATAACCCAATTTAAAAATGGGCAAAGGACCTGAATAGACATTTCTCCAAAGATATATGGAAGGCTGATGGGTACCTGAAAAAATGCAAACATCACTAACCACTAGGGAAATTCAGATTAAAACCACACTGAGGGGCGCCTGGGTGGCACAGCGGTTAAAGCATCTGCCTTCGGCTCAGGGCGTGATCCCGGCGTTGTGGGATCGAGCCCCACATCAGGCTCTTCCGCTATGAGCCTGCTTCTTCCTCTCCCACTCCCCCTGCTTGTGTTCCCTCTCTCACTGGCTGTCTCTATCTCTGTCAAATAAATAAATAAAATCTTAAAAAAAAAAACCACACTGAGATATCACCCTATGCCTGTTAGAATGGCCATCATCAAAAAGATAAAACGTAACAAATGCTGACATGGATGTGGAGAAGAGGGAAGCCTCGTGTGCAGTTGGTGGGATTGTAAATTGGTACAGCTACTATGGAGAACAGTATGGAGGTTCCTCAAAAGATTAAAAATAGAAATACCATATGATCCACTGATTCTACTCCTGAGAACATATCCAAAGGAAACAAAAGCACTAACTTGAAAAGATACCTGTAGCCCCATGTTCATAACAGCATTATTTACAATAGCCAAGACATGGAAACAACCTAATTGTCCATCAAGGGATGAATGGATAAAGAAGTTATGGTGTATGTATATCCAATGGAATATTATTTGGCCATAAAAATGAGGAAAATCTATCATTTGTGACAACATGGATGGATCTTGAAGGCATTATGCTAAGTGGTATGATCTCACTTACATGTGAAATCTAAAACAAAACAAAACAAGAACAAAAACCCATAAGGGCACCTAGGTAGCTCAGTCAGTTAAGCATTTGCCTTCAGCTCAGGTCATGATCTCAGGGTCCTGGGATAGAGCCCTGCATCAGGCTCCCTGCTCAGCCAGGAGTCTGCTTCTCCTTCTCTCTCTGCCCCTCCCCCCCTTCCTCCCCTTGCTCATGCTCACTCGCTCCCTCAAATGAATAAATAAAATCTTTAAAAAAAAAAAAAGAAGAAGAAGAACAAAAACCCATAGAAAAAGAGACCAGACTTGTGGCTACCAGAGGCAGAGGATGGGAAGAGGGGAAATTGGAAGAAGGTGATCAAAAAGTACAAACTTCCAGTGATAAGATAACTAAGTACTAGGAATGTACTTACAAAGCAATGATGATAGCTAACACGGCTGTACAATATAGGAGAAACTTGAAAGAGTAAATCCTAAGAGTTCTCACCATAAGGAGAATTTTTTTTCCTTTTTCCCTTTTTCTGTTTTCTTTTTATTGTATCTATATGAGAAGATGGATATGAGCTGATCCTGTCGTGGTGATCATTTCACAATATATATAAATTGAACCATCATGCTGTACACCGAAATTTATACAGTGAGGCAGGTCAATTATTTCTCTTTAAAACTGGAAAAAAATAACTTGCTCAAAGTTAGACAATCATGTCTCTATTTACATGTCTGAATCTAGTCATGGTATTTATGCATATGTTTTGTTTATTGTATAGAAAGAGATGTTCTCTTCTGCCAAGATTTAGGGGAACATTAATCAAATTCATTAATTACTAAACATATGGCTTACATCTGAAATATTTTGTCTGAATGTGGGGGCTGAATTTTAAGAGGCACATTGACAAACTAGAGTATGTTCATAGGGTGATCAAGATTAATAGTGATAGGGGCACCTGGGTGGCACAGCGGTTAAGCGTCTGCCTTCGGCTCAGGGCGTGATCCCGGCGTTATGGGATCGACCCACATCAGGCTCCTCTGCTATGAGCCTGCTTCTTCCTCTCCCACTCCCCCTTCTTGTGTTCCCCCTCTCGCTGGCTATCTCTATCTCTGTCAAATAAATAAATAAAATCTTTAAAAAAAAAAAAAAAAAGATTAATAGTGATAATAAAATATACCCTAAGGGTCTATTGAGTCCAGGTAAGCACGTCACATGGGTTGTTACTGTTAATCCTCACGGTCACTCACTGTGGGCACATAACAAGTGACTGAGGTCACATACCAAGCCCTGATGCCAGACCCTGAGCTTTTATCCACTCCCTGTACAGCGAGGACCCTGGACACCATCTCATATAAAGAGCGGTGGAAGAACTGAGTGTCTGTGCTGATGGAAGAAAGAACTAGGACCAATGGAGACAAGTTGCCAGATGGAGATTTTATCTCAACAAGATCAGATGCTCCTATTCTTAGAACTGAGCATTCAAACAAAAGCTGAAAGACCGTTTTTTAAGGAATGGATGAAAGATTTCAACTCTAAGATATGTTGAATCTATGATGTGGGCAAAATAGAACAAATAATCAAGTTGTTGATTTCATTTCTACTTGCTATCAGAAAAACAAAAGTGAAAGTCTCTAAAAATATTAAAAATAATAACAAAATGAAAGTCTTTAAATTCCTATGACTTTTCTTAAAAGTTGAGTCTGTAGGAAATGTCAGATTGAGGCCCAGCTTCTCAGACTGTGTCCACTCTTGTTACTTGGTCTTTGGAACGACGTATTCTTTAGGTCTGAGACTTAGCTTCCTACCTCACAATATTGTTCTAAGGACTGAATGAGTTGATGTACGCGGAGGGGCTTTACAATGATTGAATACCATACACTTGTGAGGGATCAGTGAACAGAAACAAAATGTATTTTAAGTCCCCTTGATTTTTTTCTATATAATGATACAGGTCAGCCTTTAAAGCTGCTGATTCAAGCAGACATCTGTCTGGTAAATATGGACATATAAATTTAGCCAAGGCACATATATTTTCAGTGGTTCAACCAATATTTACTGTAATTGGCGCTTATGTGTGTCAGTTAGATGCTAGGTGTATAGAAATGATTAATATACGGTACTACCCTTCAGGACTAGCATGAAAATAAATAATTGCAATTTAGCAAAATTAATGCTAACTGATAGAGGTATAGTGTGAACAAAAATGAATTGAAATGAAGTCAATGACCCGTTTTAAAGGTGCGAGGCTGGAGTTACAAAGCGCTTCTTCACGGTTCACTTAAGCACCAGCAGTTACACCGTACCTTACACTGTAGAGGTCAGCATGGAATTCATTTGCTTTACAGAATTTGCACACATCTCTACTAAATCACTCACACATCGTAAAACCATTAGCCTACTGGTGGAAATCCTGAAACTAAGGTCCTGTACATCCTCACTTTTGCACTGCCTTATTTCCCTCCATGGCTAAACGTATGATCCAAGAGCAGGAGAAAATCTTTATAAATAAAGTTTTGCCACACAGAAGTTCCACACTGAGCAGTGCCCTTGGTCTCGCCTTAGACCGGAATCAGCTGTCACGTCAATGAAGGAAAAGGAAGCCACGGTCCTTAGGGGTTGACACATTTGGTCCCAATTCAGTCCATAAGATGAGCTTGGGGAAGAACAGGGGAGGCAGCACGAGAGGTGTCCGAACCTTACCATGTTGTCCCGCTGTTCACAATCACAGAAGATGGGAGACCTATTTTAAAGTTTTGCCAAAGCCCAATCAGCACTAGTCTTCAGCGCTGGTCTTCAACAGTAGAAGCAGTGGGCTCGTCATGCCACTCCTTACCCAAGATTCAGAAGCACAGTGAACAGGAATGAGTGACAAGGAGACACGTATCAATGGGAAAGCATCTATTGGTCTCCCCTATTCTTATCTTATATGGAAAACCCTAGAGTTAGTGCAGATACCTTTGAAAATGAGTAAATCTATGAATAAATGACTCAATAGGAAAAAAGGAGGAAGGAGAACTCACATTTCCTGACTTTGACCACTGTCCTATGCCAGGCAGAAACATTATTAATGCTAACTGATGTTGACTGTGTGCCAGTTTCTGTATTAAGCATTGCATTCACAGCCATGACCTCACTTAAACCTCACAATGGCCTCCCCATGTAAGAATTCTGCCTGTGTTTGCAGGTGAGAATACTTTCCCACAGCCAGAAAGAGGGTCGATTTGGAATTCAAAACCCTATCTCCTCTGGTGAAGCTCCACTCTTCGTGCTACACCAGAGAACACAAAGGTGTTCATAGAAAGGATGTGGGAAAGAACTTTTACGAGGGCTTGGCAGTCACATGGTGAGTCCCAGACTCTGTTTAGGAGTTGGGAATAGAGTGATGGGCAAGATAGTCAAGTTCCTGTCCTCATGGAACAATCAGGGAAGACAGAGACTACACAGGTAAAAAAGAAATGGAGAAGATCATTTTATTGACTTATAAGTATCATGGGGAAGATAGAAGAGGGTGCCAGTAGAGAGGGAGCAGAGATGCTCCTTCAGCCAGAGTAGGAAGAGTCTTCTCTGAAGAGGAGACATTTGAAAGAAGACTAAGGAAAAGGGACGGCCATGCAAAATCCCAGGGGAAATGGATCTTAAGACAAGCAAAAAAAAAAAAAAAAGGCCAGAGGGTCAAAAGGCAGGGAAGGAGAATGGATGGGTAGCCTGGGAAATAGGTGAGGTCCAAATCATGATGCCTCTGGCCATGCTAAGGACTTTGGAGGATGTCCTCAGTGTATGGAAACCTACTGGGGGGGGGGGGACTTGGGCGGGGCCACAGCCTTACTCTGGCCCCAGGTGAAGGCTGTGGTTTTGAGAGATAAGAACACCTAAGAGGCTGTTGCAATGTTCCAGGTGAGGGCTGCTGATGACTCAGACTAGGTTCCTAGCTGAGGAAGTGGTAATTGGTTTTCAGAATCAAAATCTGTTTGGGAGGTAGTGCTGACAAAACTTACTACTGGATCGGACATGGGATGGCAGGAAAAGATGAATCAAGAAACACTCTGGGTTGAGTGGATGGTGAGGAAGGCCTTAGGGTGGTAGAGTTGAGGGCCAGGCCCTCCCATTGGAAGGAAGAGGGTTATATTTAAGATCCTATAGACAACTCTGAATGGGTGTGTTCTAAAATGTTAAGGGGCCAGAAAACACCATAAATCACAGTAGGGAGAAGTCATCATTTTTAAAGCATAAAGAACAGAGAATAGAAAGAATGCCAGGATCATCTTTGGTTTGTATAATACAATTATGTATTTATTTTTTTATTTTTATTTTTTTTAAAGATTTTATTTATTTATTTGACAGAGATAGAGACAGCCAGTGAGAGAGGGAACACAAGCAGGGGGAGTGGGAGAGGAAGAAGCAGGCTCACAGCGGAGGAGCCTGACGTGGGGCTCGATCCCACAACGCCGGGATCACGCCCCGAGCCGAAGGCAGACGCTCAACCGCTGTGCCACCCAGGTGCCCCTACAATTATGTATTTAAAAGTCTCCACTATATCACTCATCTGTTCTGAATCATAAACAACAGTCATTAATTTTTACTTCTTGGCTATGGTGAATAACTGCTATAGAAAATTGGAAAAGGGGGCGCCTGGGTGGCACAGTCGTTAAGCGTCTGCCTTTGGCTCAGGGCGTGATCCCGGCGTTACGGGATCGAGCCCCACATCAGGCTCCTCTGCTATGAGCCTGCTTCTTCCTCTCCCACTCCCCCTGCTTGTGTTCCCTCTCTCACTGGCTGTCTCTATCTCTGTCAAATAAATAAATAAAATCTTTAAAAAAAAAGAAAAAGAAAAAGAAAATTGGAAAAGAAGCCTCTTTAGTATTTTATATAGCCAGAACACATTAATTGATTGAGCAATAATCTTTATAAACATTCTAGAAAGAGGCAGGACATTAAAATATATCTTTGCTGATAGATTTTCCTATGTGCACGGGGGACATGTAATTAAATTACCACCAAGAGGTGATACTTCTGTGTTCTCCTTTTAACAATTTGCTATGAATATTATCACATATCTTTGAGTTTTCGTGGCCATCTTATTTTTAATTTGCTCTAAAATATTTCTCTTTAATTACTTATAAATTTTAACGTGTTTGCAATGTTGATGAACAAATTAGTTCAAAACAAACGTGTATAAAAATTATATACTATATATAAAAATTGTCTGGTACCTTTATGGTAAACTAGTTTTTGTTTATTAAATACTTGTAGATTTCTTACTAAAGAAGCCACCTGAGTGTGGTAGAAATACAAGTCTTAGAAGAAATACAAGAACCACAATAGGAGTCTTATCTCTACCTTTAAACTCTTTCTGTGATCTTAAGCAGGTGTCTTAACTTTCTGGACTCGAGATTTATGTATTAAAAAACAATAAAATGATGGGGCACCTGGTGGCTCAGTTGGTTAAACGTCTGCCTTCTGCTCAGGTCATGATCCCAGGGTCCTGGGATCCAGCCCCACTTCGGGCTCCCTGCTCAGTGGGGAGTCTGCTGCTGCCTCTCCCTCCTCCTGCTTGTGCTCGCACTCTCACTCACTCTCTCTCTCAAATAAATAAAATCTTAAGGGGCGCCTGGGTGGCACAGTGGTTAAGCGTCTGCCTTCGGCTCAGGGCGTGATCCCGGCATTATGGGATCGAGCCCTGCATCAGGCTCCTCCGCTATGAGCCTGCTTCTTCCTCTCCCACTCCCCCTGCTTGTGTTCCTTCTCTCGCTGGCTGTGTCTATCTCTGTCGAATAAATAAATTAAAAAATTTAAAAAAAAAAAGGATGCATGAAAAGAGTTGTTTTAAAAATAATAATAATAAATAAATAAAATCTTAAAAAAAACAATAAAAGGAAGCTGTATGATCTAAGATCTTTTCCAGTTTTATGGCTCTCTTATCTTTATTTTGCTAGCTTGTTTTCACACTTCATACCATGTAGAACAATCAACAATGTGCATATACGTTATTTTTATAATGCACGTATCAATGAGCAAGATTATGATATCTCTTTTCTGTTGTTGGATAACTTAATAATATATGCTAATTTAGATAATGAAAATGAAAACAGGATTACTCTACCCATCCTTCATCCTCCGGCTCAGTAGCAACTGTCTTTGTCAAGTTCCATCCTCACCCCTAGATCCAATCACCATTTCTCTGGTCTTCCACAGCACTTTTTTGATATGTCTACTAGAGGACCCACTCATTCTGTCCCAGATTTCTAATTGTTTACCTGCCTACTTCCCCTGCTAGATTGCAAACTTGTTTGAAAGTATGGAGGTGTTTTTTTCACCTTTATGTCATTTGTAGCTTTGCACATAAAAAGCATCCTAGAAACTTTTTAGTTGGCTCCATCATTACTAGTAAGTCATATAGTTACACAATCCAGACTAGTCGTACCAAGTACTTAATTTTAAACAATTATATTTTAATATTAGGAAGTTCTTTTTACCTTGTAGATGCTCTCTTTCCCTGAACTCTGCGGCCCAGGCAAAATGAATGTCTTTCATCCTTTGATTTTGCCCTGACTTCTTATCTCCGGCTTTGGCCCTGCCTTTCCTGCTGCCTGGAACAGTCTTCTCTCTCCTCCTTTCTCTGTCTCTTTCCCTAGCCAGTTTCTACTCATCCTTTGCCTTAGACACACCCTTCTGCCAGAAGCACTCTCTGACCCTTCATATGCCCCAGGCTGGGGTGGATGTCCCTCCTCTGTGTTCCTCTGGCCTTCTGTTCACAGCTATTGTAGTCATCAACTCCCTTGTAGATAGTGATTTCTTTTCTCTCTTTTTCTGGCCTATAAGATCTGGAAATTCAGAGCCTTACTGGTATTATTCATGATTGTATCTTCAGGGATATAGTAGAGCCTGGCGCATTTGTGGGATGAATATGTAAACTTTAACCATTTTTTTCTAATATGAAAACAGAATTCCATTAAATTAATGACTTGCCCAAGACCTCACAAGGTTAGTGTAGCCCTCTCCAGATCAGGTTGCAAGTGGATCATTATATCACTAATATTTCCCTATTTAGTCAAGAAGAACCACAAACACCATGCCAGAGCTATTGCCATTTTTAACCAATTTTTGTCTTTAAGTAAACTCTACCACCAACGTGGGGCTTGAACTCGGGACCCCAAGATCAAGAGTCACATGTTCTACCAGCCAGCCAGTCACCCCGAGCTGTTGCCATTTTTTAAATGGAGAGAGAAGATGGATGTTCACATTACTGAGGTTTAACTGTATTGTTACTAAATAATGTAAGTATGTGAATGGTGGTTGATGAATTATACTTTATGTAAATCAAATGGATTTAGTAGATATCCATATTTGGGTTGACTAGTAGGATAGAATTTATTAAATGTCATAGAAAATACACCATGAGCAGGTTGGTAGGTGAGGAAAGGAAGGCTACCTTCCAGAGCTAGGAATGAAAGAGACTATCATGTCTTTGACCAGCAATGGGGATACTTAAGAACTGTGGGTCTCAAGTCTTAAGATTTGGGACATGGAAGGGTCAGATCATAAAAGCCTTTTGTGCAGCTGAAAAAAATAATTGCTCAATAACTCAAGATTATGCATGAAATTTATCCTTTGATATCTCTATTGAAGTGTTACTTTGCTGTTTTAGAAATGAATTTAACATTTGCTGTCATTTTTACCACCATAAGAATAATAACCATAAAAATATAAACCAGGTTCAGAGATAACATCCAGTTCTATACCCCGTTGCTTAAAAAATTATTGCACGAATAGTGAAATGAAGTAAAATTGCCATTTCTTTCCTCCAAAAGCACATTTTCATATGGAGAAGTACTGTTGTCAATTTTAGCAACTATAACTTGGATTAAAACCAATACTGTGTGTGTGTGTCCCATTAGTTACTAATCCGTCAATGAAACATTCAAAGTCTTGCCTACAATCCCTTCTTGGGACAATTTGCAGTGTCATAAATAGAGAAAAACATCAACATCTGTATTGCAATTTGTCTTGTTATAATTTGTACCCAGTATATGGAGCTTCATTCTATCCGGCACACTATAATAAAAAACAAAAGTCTCCAACTAAAGGCAAACACAAAGGGGCGAAATTAAAGTGTCTGTTCATCTATCACTCCACATGGTGAAGAATAGCCAACAGCTGATCATTCATCTGCCATTTTCTTTATGAGCAAAGTAAAAAGAGATAACTCACCTATCAAACAGAGACATATTTTCTGAGAAATCAAGTCATACATTATATTGGTATACATACATGTCTGTGAATAAATGTCTTAGAATATACAGCTATATTTCTACCTGCATACGAAATTTTGAATCCCATCACCATCACCACCAACCACGTCACCCTCCCCACCCCTTTTGGGGCAAGAAAATAATCTGGATAATTGTTCTTAAATCCTAGCAGGTATGCAGTTTGTGAGGATTCACAAACTTGGTTGCTATCAAATTGATAATCAGGGGCGCCTGGGTGGCTAAGCGTCTGCCTTTGGCTCAGGTCATGATCCCAGGGTCCTGGGATTGAGCCCCACATTGGGCTCCCCGCTCGGCGGGAAGCCTGCTTCTCCCTCTCACACTCCCCTTGCTTGTGTTCCCTCTCTCTCTGCCTCTCTACGTCAAATAAATAAATAAATAAAATCTAAAAAAAATTGATAATCATTTGAGAATTGAGCTACCGTTTTAAGAAAGGGAAAAAAGTGAAGGAAGCCACTGTGGAAATGAGCAGGGAAAGAAGTATCTCCCCACACCATGGAAATACATACACATATACATAACCGTACATGTGCAGACTTATAAATGACAGGCCTTCAAAATAACAGTGGGGAAAAAATGAAGTAAATGCAAATGTTTTGTAAATTAACTCTCGCGAAAAAAGATAATTACATTATTGTATTAACAGGGCCAGCTTAGTCACTTTTTTTCCCTACTCAGAATGTGGCTTGTTCATATCAAGGCATGTCATCACACTTACAAGGTATTTATTAGCTGGCATTTTCATAAAAATAAAAAAACCGTATTAAAAAATGGAAAGCTGACAAATTTGATTTAAATGGATACTGAACTCCAGGCAAACGTGTTGTTTGAACTCGGCCTGATGTGCCGAGGCTGCCAGGAATCATTAAAGTACTAGTGAGTGGTCAATATGTGCTCACGTATCCCATGTCAGGCTTCGCAAGAACGCTCCTCTCTTAGAAAATTATATTGTTAAAAATAAGTGACAAAGCTTGAGCAGGCCCTTCAAATCCATAAAGACATTTGGAGGAACTGAAGCATGCTTATAATAAAACCAGGGTCTCTAAAATAGAGGCCAGAGCTCATGTAGCATGGTGCCAAGTAATCAGATAAAAATGATTACACAAATTTCCAACAATGAATCCCTTCTGCATTTGCTGAGGGAGCACATCAGCAAGGAAGACACATCTTTAGAACCGTACTTTCAGCTATCAGACTTTTCTGTGGAGGTTTTATATGCACTTGTTTCTTCTTTCTCCCCTGTAATGCTCTTTCTGAACAAATCTTGAGAAGCCCTTGAAATGGAAAACTTACACTTAAATCCAGACTTAGAGCCGGGATCTATTTCTTGACAATGAAAAAAGAGAAAAAATCACCCCAAACTTCCTTGTCACTATGCAGGCAAATACCCTATCTATCATAAGAATTGTGGCTCCTGGGGCTCCTGGGTGGCACAGCGGTTAAGCGTCTGCCTTTGGCTCAGGGCGTGATCCCGGCGTTATGGGATCGAGCCCCACATCAGGCTCCTCTGCTATGAGCCTGCTTCTTCCTCTCCCACTCCCCCTGCTTGTGTTCCCTCTCTCGCTGGCTGTCTCTATCTCTGTCAAATAAATAAATAAAATCTTTAAAAAAAAAAAAGAATTGTGGCTCCTGGATAACAGATTAGGCACATCAATAAAGTACTGTAACCACAGTTTGAGACAAATGCCCTGCTATGTATCAAGTCCGAGGTGGACCAAGTTCTTGTGAAATCCCGAGCATATTTATCACTGGCCAAGCTTCAAACTGAGTTTTAAATTTTGTCAGACATGAAAAACTGCTACCAGATGGTGTCAAGATAATTTCTCTCTGTGTTAAAATCACACACTTAGGTATAGTCAATAGTAAAAATCAAATAATTAGTCCAAACACCAGTACACACCTGGCACCATTCCTACTGCAAGGTAGGAGGTATTATTATGATGTGTGTCTCTTTCCAATTAAGAAAGCCCACACAGCTAACACAGAGTAGCCTACTAACACAATTAGCAAATGATGATTTTCTAGACCTGTGAACCATCCCAAGCCAATGGGAAGAGACAGTGTGTTATTCCAAATTGTAATCCTATTTCCAAGGGCAAGAGAAAGTTTGACAGAGGTTCACTCCCTGCCACTCCCATCTCCACCCTGTACCCCCTTCGACTAAATGAAAAATTAGTTCATATTGTGAGATGTTCAGTCCGTGCTTTTTAAAAGAACCTCTCCCCCAAAATTATTATAAATTCCCATATCATGTGGCTAAACTCCATTCTTCAAATAACCTCAAAATGTAGTACAAACATTTGGAAACTCCTCAGATGTGAGAAACCATATACTATTGGTTCCCGGAGTAATAAGTAGAAGCATAAAGCAACTTTGAGAAGGAGGGTATTAAAACGCCCAGATTCGTAAAATAAACTGGAAAAATGTTATGCATTAGAAAGCACAAGGAAGCATGTTATTACTAATTAATTTGTAATATGTTTGCTTTCAGAATATTTTAGAACATATAAATTATTACATTTAACCACACAAGTATTTATTTAGCTCTCCTCTGTTGTGGCATTTCACTGGGTATAATGGGGGTCTAGGGATCTAGAATGACAATTCTAGCTGTTAAGATGAAAATCCCATTCTCTTTTAAAATGTGGATCTGAGGGGAACAGGTGAATCCTGGCAATGGGCAATTGTGGATGTAGAATATCACAAAATGCTGGGGGAAATTCTTCTGTTTGAATCATTCTGGATACCCAGAATCTCTAATTAGGGTTCCTCTTTCCCCCACGAGTCCTGCCTGCTGCACTGCCAGAGTGAGAGCATCATGTAATTTTAATTATCAACCTTACCACAGAGCAAAGTTTTCACGCTAGGAAGCGGCCAAATTACAGGACTTTTGGCATTTGGGTTCATTTCCTAGAAAACCATCACTTTGGGTAGGGTTTTATTTCCCCACACCTCAATGGCGTACAATAAAGATTTTATTCTATGCTCCAATAATTATTGGCAAGAGAATGATGCCTCCCTCTGTCACTGCACAGGAAAAAGCACATGAAGAAGATCCCGGGGAATTGGGAAGATGGGGTAAAGTGAGGTCACAACTGGCAACAAGAAAACCATCCAGCCTTTGAACACAAAGATTGTAAATGTCTACTGTTTTTTAAACTTATTATTTTTGGCAGGGTTGCATATGTTCTCTGTGCTCATTCCACGGATCTGGCTGATTATTATTCCAATCACCAGAGGAAGAGAGAGTCACATTAATTTGTAGTAATTAATAGCACTGATGCATTTGACAGCGCATGTTAACAAGCCTCTTTGATTGTTTGGATCTCTAACTGCGGCCCTTCTTGTTTGCATCACCTCCAAGGAATTCATAATATCAAAGCTTAACGGTATCTGATACTTGTCAAAATGCAATTTATAAAAGTTTAATTCTTTTATTGATTTAGTTTGGTTTTGATGCCTGCAGAGTCAGCTCCCTTGACAGAACTTAGCGGATTCAAATGCTTGTCACCAGCTCGGCCTCCTTTTTGCAGGGAACAATTGCCATAGGCCAAGCCAACAGGCATGGTTTAATTGCCATTAATTAAAAGCATAAATCTCTTTTTTCTTCAGTTGCTCTGCTCTTAAAGGGGGCTGCACATATCTCTCTTTTCCTGTGTTTGTCAGAACACCTTCTGGCAAGCAAAGTTAACCCATTCCATCTTTCTAAGCACTTTCTGGGGTAATCTTTTGAAGCATTGCTCTTATGATCTGATGTGAAATGCATGCGGTTCGGTGATATTTAACAAACTGGATTTCTTCTTTATTGCAGTATAATGAGGTCAAATGAATCCCTCCATGGGTTGTATACATGCTTAAATGGTTTTTGCATCAAATTCTTTTTGACAGCAAATAAAACAGCAGCCAAACAAAACATCAGCTACTTAAAATTAGAAGGGAGGGGGGATTGGATGAGAATGGGCTTTTAAAACAAAAACACATATATGCTTTTTAACGTGAGGTGCAAGTAACCTTCCAACAAAATAAATCTGCCTGGTCATTTTCAGATTGGAAGCAATTAGTGCGATTCTTGAGATAAGGGAAGCGCTGAGCTTAACACAGCCCAAATGATTATACAGTAAATATTATTCCAGCTCCGTTTACCTTCTAGTATTATCATTAAGTCTATTTCATTTAGAAAAGACCTAGTGATGTTGTGAGCAAGGTAAAAATAATGAGAACTCATCGCTCACTTTGATGGGGGAAGGTAAAAAGGGTGGGTGAAAGTGGGTAGGTTCTTTTTATTATTTTTTTTTACTTGCCCACAATTATCCTATGAAATGATTATCCACCAGGCTTTGCTATTCAATGGCGTTGTCAAAACAATTCGGTTTCCCCTGGCTGCCAAGCGCCTTCTCTTTCCCCCTCAGTCCTGCCGCCGTTCGGGGAAGTGTCGCTGTAAGCAGATTATTGCTTTAAAGCATTTACACATATTAGTTTTGCTGCATCTGCCAGCTTTAGCAGGATTGCCGAGCCGCGGAAGTCCTCCTCGCTTTATTTAAGAGGGAAAAAAAAAAAAAAACAAAAACAACCAAGTTCCGCGCTGGGCTGCTCGGTGAGCTCAGCGCATGAATATGTTATGCATCTGTTTTCATCCGGTCAGGCTGGGGAGAGTGATTGATTTTTGGCCCCAGTGCACTTTTTGCGAAAATCTTTAAGCGAATGCGGTGTTGTTTAATTGGGAGCGTGCGAGCTAGACGTGCTGCTGCTGCTGCGGCTGCTGCGGCTGCTGGAATCTCTGGAAATTCGAGGCTGCGGACTGCGTGGCTCCGGGTGGCGGCGGCGGCGGCTGCAGCGGGACTCCCGGCGCCCGGCCCTAACCCGCTGGGTGACCTACATACCCGCGGTTCCCCGGCCGTGTGCGTGTGTGCGTGCGCGCGCGCGCCTGGGTGTTGGGTTGTGTGTGTGTCTGTATGTGGGTATTTTTTTTTTTCTTAAGCCATGGCGTTGGAAGGGAGGAGGTTCCAATTAAAACCAAAATAAGC
>NC_048219.1:60894435-61011935 GCF_002007445.2 Ailuropoda melanoleuca | reverse complement strand
CGCAGCGCCCGCGGGAGGGGCACTCTCCCCGAGCTTAACATCCACCTAGCTGAGGGCTGCGGGACGCCTGGGCCGACCGCTGCCGCCAGGAGGAGGAAAAAGACCCATAACCAACCTGCTCCGAGGGCGCTTCTTTTACACTCGCACCCCCTCGAATCTCGGAAAGAAAATCCCATTGGGAAGAGGGTCCTGAAAGCGCCGAGCTAGGGGGCGGGACCTCCAGTTCTCGGCCAAGGGGCTCCAGTTAAGAGTATTTTAATTCTTTCACATCGGCCCTCCCAAACCTTAAAAACCTAACCAATTGAAGGCACACACACACAACAGGGGAAAGGTAGCAAAATCAATCCGCCGAGTTCAAAGAGGAGAGGCGCGGGAGCAGGCTGCGGGGTGCTCGGCGCTGGGCCGAATGCGCAGCAGAGAGTCCCATCGACCCTGCGGAGACGGCGGACCCCACTCAGCAGATACCTGGCGATGTGTGTGTTGGGGAGGCGGCACACCCTAATCCATCCCACTGCTTGCCTGTCTCCTCTGCCAGCCAAGAGCCGCCCATCCTCAGAGAGAAAAATGGGAGTGTGGGCACATTACGCACCATTAGGGAGACACTACAGTTTTAATGTGCCCTAATTAGTGCCGCTAACCGAGCAAATATTATTATATTGAATAATGATAATATGATGAAAATATTAATGCTTTTGAACTTTGCACGTGGGAGCCGTTCCTTCGGTTCTCCCGGGACACCCCAAGCATGCTCAGACCCACTAGCAGACGCCGTCCGACGCATCTCTGGGAAGGCGAGCCCACAGGCCAGCTGAGAACATACGTGTGTCATCGCAGACACATTAACCACACCCTGGACCACAGCACTTATCACCCGCCACGCAAAAGACCTCCTTCTAATGGCGTCCTCTTTTTTTTTTTTTTCCCTCCTGTAGCAGGCGGTAAAAAGCAAACCATACAGGAGTCCGCCGGGGTCCCTCTTCAACTGAGCTGCTTCTCTGCACCCCAGGAATGTTGCGGTGTGCGCGTCGGGTGTGTTCTGCCTTAACTAGGGCCGCCAGGCAGGTGGAGTTGCAGGAGAAGGACCCACTTAATTAGCATTTAAATTCACAGCCCCCTCTTGTTGCCAAATACTTCTCCCTTGGGAATTTGGTGAAAAGTAGGCATTTAACAATTAGGATATGCGGAAGGCTCCTCAAAATAGAGATTCAAATTCTTAATTCTCTTAGCGAATTTGGAGGATCAAAGCCATGAGGAAACGTAAGCGGGGTTGGCTGGGGGACACCTAAGTGGCTGGAAATGGTGTGCCCGCGTCCCAGATGATTAGCACACCCACTCCCCCTTCCCTTTACGCACCCCATCCCATTCTTATGGAGACCAAGAAGACAGAGCCGAGGTGGCTGGCTGTCTGTCCTTGCTGCCTGAAGACAGGCCAGTTCTTTCCTGGTTGCTGGGCTGAACTTGGGCAAGAGCCTAAGAAGAGCGTTCCAAGTAAAGCGATCGTTCTGTCGGGGAAAATGGGGATGAGTGGTCCTGGCCAGAGAGCGCCCCCTCTCGGGCTGAATTGCTCCCTGTCCCTGCTTGCGGCTCATAGTTCGAATTCCAGCACATTTTGGGGAGCTCCTTCCGGGAGGCAACGTCCAGGTTAGCGGATCCAGTGGTTCACCGACGCAACCCCTTCTTCCCCGCCGGGTGCGTCTGGACTAGAAATCGCCTCCTAGACGCTTGTCCAGTTCATGAAGTCCCAGGGCAGGGGCGGACTGTTCCGCAGGGGTGAACATTAGAGTTGGAGGATTCTGTAGACCTCAGAGGCTGCCAGAACGGTCGGAGACCGCCCTGCACCTCCCTAGGTCTGGGAATCCAACCCCGCCCTCACCAGAAACAGGAGCCGGGGCGGGGAGCTTTCAATTTGTTCCCGTGATGGCTCTAACTTAATAAGGCGATTGATTAGCGCTCAAACTGCCGTTTTAATTAGCCGCTTGTTAATTAACATCGCAAATGAATTTCCCCTTCTCTGATTGGCATCTTCGCCCAGAGCTCTGAGGCTTTCGTTTCTCCTCTGCTTCCGCCCCTCCATTCCCTCTTAACCTCAGGAGTTGATACAAGATTCAGCTACCTTCCTGAGCTTTAGAGGCCTCAGAGTTCTTTTTATAGCGGGATGTGGCGGTGTCACCCAGGGGTCTTTCATTTCCCCAGGAGCTGGTCTTCAATGGACAATAATTTAGTTAAGGAGGAACGAAATAAAATCTCCTCCTCCCCCCGTCCTCTTCCGACCGCCTCCACTTTCTCATCTTCTCTATCTCAGACTCCTGCCTCTAAGGAAGACTTCTTTCACCCTCCACATTTGGAACCCTAGAAAGAAGAAAGGAAGCAGGAGTAGAGGAGGGGAAGTTGTAGTTTGAGGAGGCTGGATAGTCTCTTGGGATCAAATCAAACCTGCTGCAAAATTCTGCTGCTGAGGTCTGTAGGCATGCGCAGTCAGTCAGTTTCTGCTCCCGCCAAGGTGCTCCTCCCGAAGCAGAGATCTCTAGAGCCAACATATGCCCACACGTTACAGCCCAGCTCCTTCGTCAGGAGATTAAAAGTTTGGACAATCTGTGGACATTTTTGCACCATTAATACTCTTAGCTACCATATAAATCCCCCTATATATCCCTCTACTTGGGATGTACCCTTTTTTTTTTCATGACTGAAGACACACTTTGTTTCCTTCAGGAAGCCTCTGTATCCCCCCAACTCCTCCCAAGGCAGGCAGGACTCCCTACTCTCTCTTTTGGATCCTCAGTGTAGAAAGTTCATGTTGCAGCCCCACGGTAGCAGGCCTCGTGGCATCTAGGACAATTCCCATCATGTTCAAGCTCCTCTCAACCCACTGAGGTGGGCTAGTGTCTCATTCCCAAGCACCTGGAATAGAATGTATATACAATAATGTTTACTGACGGAGTGAATGGACAAAGTGAGCGAGGGAAGGAAGCAGGGAAATCAAATATGGTTACTGTATGTTGCCTAGAGCTGGAAATAACTGCCACCTTTGCGTTGTTCATTTGCCAATGTCTTGCTTCACATTTTGTAAGGAGCTTTTACAGAGAAGGTCTAATTTGGTCATCACAATCACCCTATTCTACATAAGGCCTGCTTTTCCCTTTACTAGAGAAGAAAGGTGGTCATCAGAAAGGTTAAGTGCCTTACTCAAGAGCATGGGAAAGTGGCAAAATGAGATTAAAACTCCCTTTCCAGCATTCTTTCTCTACATCTCCACTGGCCTTCCTCTGGGTCACTCTGGCACAACACACATCTCACAACCCAGGAAGAGCCAGCTTCACTAGATCTCAGCTAAAGTGCTGATCTTTAAAGTTGTGGTGAAGCTTATGGCACTCACAAATTTTCTTATGATACCAGAACTATCTCTCAAAACTTTTGTTCCTCTAGGACAATTAAAAACTACAAAGACTATCATTTTAATTTACTATTCTGTTAAAACAGTTTTCAGTCACCTTGTTCTTTTTCATCTACTTTACCTTCCTCTCTCCACTCCCAATCTCCACTCCCCTGGTTTCTGTCTATTTAAGGGACTCAATTTCAGTATTTTCATATCTTTCTCTTTGCTACATTATGTCTCTAAGCAAATATGCATCAAGTCCTTAAGCAGTTGGAAATACATTTATATACTGAAAAGAAAAAATAAAGAAAACTTCCGACGTTTCCGTAGCTTTGAAATGTTGAGAGGTCACGCTACCATCAGGGAGCCAGCCTTAGAAGAGGGAGAGCTTATTTGTGCATCTTGCATCTTTTATAGAAAGAAACAATAGCCGGCTTTCTCGGCTCGGGGCTCTTGGCGCCGCCCAGTGGAGGGAAGCGCCTTTGCACTTCATTCCCGTCAGTTGGCATTGTCATCATGGGGACACTCACAAACGTTCAAAATAAATATGATAGGAAGAAACACCAATTCCATATTCTTCGTAATCTATAAGTGCATTTCTTCAAAGTTCACTTCCTTTAAAAAACTGATGCTCCAGTTTAAATGCAACCCCAAATATCGCTTGTTAAAGTGAACGAAGGAGAATATATGTATTAAGGAACAAAACTTGTTAAAATAAATGAATGTTTGAATCATTATTTGTGGTGGGGAGGGAGCACCTTAAGTGGTAATCAGGACTGATGTGTCCTTCAAAGCAGAAGGGAAAGTTTGTTCTCTATTATCCACATTTGGCAAATAACTGCTTTCTGTGCAAGAATTCCAAAAACTTCCAAAAATTAAAGACTTTCTTTCTTCACGTGTCTTTTTTTTTTTAAGGAAATGAAGGCCTGAAAGTGGAAGATCATTTTCAAACTTATGTCGCTTTAGAGACTATATTGTATCTTAAATTCAGTGGTAAAATCCGACATTAAATCCAGTTAATGCATTTCTTTCCCCTACATGAGAATTGAAAATGTGAGTAGTCTACACCCTATTCTATTTCCGAATTTATATTTTTTAATAAAAAGTTAATTATGTTTGCTCCGCTAGAAAGTATCTGACTTCTTGGGCATATAGATTATATATACTCTCGGGGGAAAAAAATGGCAAAAGAGGAATGGAGAAAAAAGAATTCAGAAAAGTTACGAAACAAAAGCCCAGCTCTGAAGAATTTGTTTTTCATTAAGTTTGTGATCTGGTCTTTGAGTCTCTCTTTTGGATATTCAGGCCACCACTGCACATTCTCTCTAGTAGGGACCCAAAGATCGGAGCCTTGATGAAAGTCAAGGTTATATTATCCCCTCACAATTGAGATGCGGAAATCTTTTCTCCTAACATCCCACCCAAAGAAACCTCCTATGATCTTAACCTTTTCTTAAGAAAACATGATCTGAGACCTTTACAAGGTGGGGCCTACTGAGCTTCCGTTTTCTTTGCTTTAGAGTTTTCATAAAAGGAACACTACTCTTCTAAAACTTCACCTTTCTCCCACCCTTTCTTTTTAGATTTCATTTTTTTTTCGCAGGGTCATATTTCTATCTCCCCTGCTAATGTTGTGAATTATTCTAAGCAAAAAATCCTGTTAAACTGCCCAACACAAGCTGTGCGATCAGCCTTTTGAGCTCTTGAGTCATTTTAGGCGTCGGAACAAAACAAAAACGGGCTTAAATGAATTATTTATCAAGGTCGAGAATAACTGATTTGTGCAGTGCTGGATCTTAAATTTGTTTTCTCCTCCTCCCCACTTCCCACCCAGAATAGTCAGCGAGGAACGTGCGGGTGGAACCTCAGGTTTGGGAGGAAACGCACTCCACTTAGGGAGTGGTAGGTGATGTCAGAATGAGAAGAACCCTAACTGACATTTGAAGGCAGAATAACGTGTAGCATACACCTGTAGTCTCGGGCGGTCCCAGCGCCCTTCCCACAGAAGCCAGCTGTGCTAGGGGTGCGCGAAGGTGTTCGTTCGGCTCCGCGGGCTTGAGGGTGGGACACTTCGGCCTTCTGGAAGATAGATGCCCGCGCAAGTCCCGGGCCGGTGGTTCCGAAACACCCGCCCGCTGGCAGGCGGAGGCCGAGTTGGCAGGCTCCCAGGAGGGTCTGGTCAGTGAGCAGTTGCCGCTCCAAGGGCGGCCGACTCAAGCCCTCTCCAGGCATCATCCAGGCCCTCTGCGGCTTCCCAGGCCAAAGGAGCTCAACCCCAGCCGGCGGGCCCACGGCGCGCTCCCGAGGGGCTCCCCGCACGCCCTCCGGCCCCCTACGGCCTTTGCCCGCAGCTCGCCCCGCGTCCCCGCCTCGGCTCACCAACCCCGGCTCCTCCGCCAAACTCCCCTCGCCTTATGAGAAAGGCGGGAGCTGCCCGGATTGTACATCTCCTCGCCTTGGTCTTTTCTCTCCCTGCTGTTCTCCTCAGAGACAGACCCGTGAAAAAACGGCACAAAGATAAGAAACAGCTCAACACATCCTTGAAATAGCGCGGGCTTTTTCTGGGTCAAACACAGAGAGTTCCCTAGGAAAGGGCAGGCAGGATGACTCTCCTACCCCCACCTACCCCCTCCCGGACCGAGGGCTCGCACGGGTGCAGTTCGGACAGAAAGGCAGTATCTTGTCCCAGGAGGTCTTCTGCCTCCCTGACAGCACCCGGTCCTCCGTCCTCAACGGAAAAAATCTGTTCCGCAGAAAGGGACCTTCAGAACTGCAACTAAACCCCAGATTTCGGCCCAGCCCTTGGAGACTGTACAGGCCATTTTCTACCATCATTCTGCACCTAGTCACGGAAGCGATGCCAGCCACTCAGATTCATAGGGTTCTTAAAATGGTAATTTGGAGTAAAATGTAACTCAAAGAACTTTGAATCATTCATTAGCACCTTATAATTACTCTGCTAATTAGGTTGACACGGCACTTAATCAGGAGTAATACGCCGTCTTGTCACTGGCACTTCCCATTACTCTGACATTCAACAAGAGACAGGTTGGAGACGTCCTAGAGAAAATAATGTAAGTTGATACCCTCCGACGAAGCGTCACAGTCATGCCACGCTCCAGGTCCCAAGTGGATCCACAGTTGCTGTTGCCTTTCCAAATGAGCGGCCGGATGGGGAGGGGGAGGAAGAGGAGAGGGAGAGAAGGAGAAAGGGAGAGAGAGAGAGAGAGAGAAGGAGAGAACTGGCTGGTGGTGAGGCGGAGTGCGCGCGGCGGGCCCGCCACCTGGGTTCCTGAGCCCCGTGCCAGCCTGACAGTGCCGCGGACCATCGCCGCTCTTGCCATAGAGAACGCCTCGGGGCATTATTTACCCCGCTCGGGAGAAAGTGTCTGGCCGGGCATTTCTTCCAACACGGGCCCTGATTGGTGACCAGACTGGGTCCGCGGTTTGAAGCAGCAGGCCCCTTTCTCCCCACGCTTCCCGCGAGTGCCGGGTGGATACGCTCCTTCCCCCCTCAGGGACCCGCCGCCTAGAGGGCCACAGCTCGGGGGTCTGAGCTATTTGGGGGAGAAATCAGAGCTCGGAGTCCGCCCGCCCACCCACCCAGAGGTCCGGCTGCTGGAGTTACACACTTTCCCGTGGATTCCTTCAGGGATCCCCTTCCTCTGCTCTGTGTCCTTGGACCATACAAGCACGTGTTAGGGGATGCTGCGAGGGCGGCCGCGCTGGAGTCGAAAGGTAAGGCGGCCAGATTCCTTTCCCCTTACTGTCCTCTTTCTCCTCCCTCCTCGGACTTCTTAGGAAAAGGGACAAATCTTTACTTCGTGGATTTTTTGTTTTTAATTCTACCCCCTCGGTTCCCTTCTCTAGTCTACCTCTGCTCTCCTCTCCTCCCTGCCTTTGCCGTCACGCGTGATTGTGGACACCGGGAATCACTGTAGGACTAGGCGCTCGGCTTTGGGCTGCAGGCAAAGCGTTGAGCAGGTTCTCAAAAGAGCAGCGGGGCTCGAGCCGCGCTCGCTGACGGGCTCGCGAGTCGCGCGTCCATTGGCTCCCAGTACGTCGGCGTCGCTCGCTCGCGCGGGCGCGGCCAATGGGAGCGCGGGGCCCGGCGCGCGGCCTCGGTGGCGGGGGCGCGGGCCCCGCGCGGCGCGGAGAGCGGCGGCAGTGGCCGTGACGTCACGTGAGGGGGTCGGCGCCGCCCGCTAGCAGCCGGATTACAAGCGAACGCGCCCGGCAGCGGCCGGAGTCGCTCGGCGCCGCGTCTCCGCCGCCTCCTCCGCCTGCGCCAGCTCCTTCATTTCCTCCTCTTCCACTCCGTCTCGTGTTGCCGCGACCACCGCGGCGGTGTCTGCCCCGCAACTTTCCAAGAAAGTTCAGAAACTCGGCTCCAGGGCGGCCGAGTCGCGCGCAGCAGCCACCTCAGGGAGCGGCCCGGGAGCTCCGAGGGCGCGCGACCGCCTGGGCTTCGCGGTAGCTGTACCTGCCAGGTCCGCTGCCGCCGCTGCCGCCTGGTGCCAGGCTGTGGGCAGACCCAAGCGGCGGCGGCAGCGGCAGCGGCGGCGGCGTCGGGGTCACCTCCCGCCGCCTGCGTCTTCGTCTGAGTCCCCTGCGCCGCCACCGCCGCCCCCACGTGCGCGGTCGTTTCTGGAGCGCAAGCTCCGTTCTTTCTCAACAATTTTTTGTAACTTTCCGGAACCCTCTCTCTTCCTTTCTCCCCTTCTCCCCATCCCTGCTTTATGAATAAGGAAAACAAAAAGTGTCAAAAGTGTCCACCGATTGCCACCCCCCGCTTATCCTTCCTTCCCTTCCCGCCCCACTTTTTTTGTTTTTTTAAAGCCGCGACAACATTGTTTCGTGTTTATTTTGTTTTACGATCGATAGCTTCCTTTGCTTGGTCGGGGCGGCTGCTGAGCGGCGAAGTGGCGTGGACCTCATGTAGAAATGACAACAATGGAAGGGGCCAGCGGGTCGAGTTTTGGAATAGACACGATTTTGTCCAGTGCCAGTTCGGGCAGCCCCGGCATGATGAATGGAGATTTCCGCCCGCTCGGCGAGGCCAGGACCGCGGATTTTAGGAGTCAGGCCACTCCGTCCCCCTGTTCGGAGATTGATACCGTAGGAACGGCGCCTTCTTCTCCCATCTCGGTCACCATGGAGCCCCCGGAGCCGCATCTGGTGGCAGAAGGGCCCCAGCATCACCACCACCTCCACCACAGCCAACAGCCACCGCCGGCCGCGGCAGCCCCCACGCAAAGTTTGCAGCCTTCTCCCCAACAGCAGCCGCCGCCGCCGCCGCAGCAACCACCCGCCCAGCAGCTGGGCTCGGCCGCCTCGGCCCCCAGGACTTCCACATCTTCGTTTTTAATTAAGGACATCTTGGGCGACAGCAAACCTCTGGCGGCGTGTGCACCCTACAGCACCAGCGTGTCCTCTCCCCACCACACCCCGAAGCAGGAGAGCAACGCAGCACACGAGAGCTTCAGGCCAAAGCTCGAGCAGGAGGACAGCAAAACCAAACTCGACAAGCGGGAAGATTCCCAGAGCGACATCAAATGCCACGGTGAGTCGCGCCGCGTCGGCCGCCTGAGCCATCTAGCTGCTTCTCGTTCTCTGGTTCTCGGTCTCCCCTTCAGACTCCCGCGAATCTCTGCTGCGGAGTTATTCCGGGAGCTTCTGGGCCGATCGCTCCGCGGTCAAAACCTGCAAGCGGGAGGGAGGCCTGGGCGTGCGACACGAGGACTGGTCCGAAGTTCGGCTTATTGTTACATTGCCACCTCTCAACCTTCACCGCCATCCTGCTCCTTTCTTTGTTTTACTTAATTTCAATTTATTAGCAATAGGGCGGAGGCGGAGGGGATCCGACCGGAATACTTTCGTTGATAAAAGGGAAGGACTGGAGATTTTTCTAGCTGAGACCTGGGGGGTGGGAAGGAGGGGAGGTGGGAGAGAGAAACGGGCTTAGCTAGTGTGGTGTCTAGGGGTGTGTTCACAACGTGGCGTTTATTCTTTAATGCAAATTATTACAGTCCCCCTACGCACCGCATTTTCTAAACACCATCACAGGAATCATCAGATTTAATGAGGAAAAAATTTCCGAGTTGATTAACGAAGCAACTTTTTTAAAAATTAGATTGTAGCTAATATAGGGAAGCCCCTGTGGTAAAAATTTATAATCAGTTTTTCAGTTTTTAAAATACCCTTCTTGCTCCATGACCCCAACCGAATATTTGTATTTCAGTATGATTTTGCTTCCCTACAAGTAATTGGGAAATAGCATTTATGAAAGTAAAATCTTATGGAGTTGGATTTATTTATTTTTGCAAAATCAGAAGATAGCAGTTGAAACTGTGCGTCAACTCCCTTTTTCCATTTTCTCCACAATTTCATAAGGAAGTGTTCTGCTTAAAAGAGTTTTAACATACCAGGAGAATTCTTTTTTTCTTTTACTAATAAGTTTATTACTATTATTAGTATTAACCTTTGCCATTTCTGGGAAAGATGTGTGCTGACTATCTGAAAGGTAGGATATTGGCTCCTCATTTTACTATTATAACATTAGCATAATAGTGCCCAAAACAGATGTACAGTCTGGTCTGGCGATTTTTTGTGCACCAACCTCCCCAGTGGGTCAATTAGAGAGATTATTGTTCTTCCTGCAGGGAAGATCAAGGAGCGCAGCAAAAACGGGTACAAACAGAGAGGGATTGACATATCGATTTCCCAGCATTTCAGTAAAAAACCAAAGTTGACAAATAGAATCCGGAAATCTCTGGGCTGTCACCTGGATGGGCTCAGTGATTTTGAGCTCTACTTGGTGTCTGGGTGACATATTCTTTCTGAAGCTTTCAAAGACTTGACGCAAGCAACTTCGGAGAACTTGATTCCACCATTTCCCAAGTGCATCTAAAAAGGGAAAGCAAATGCCTGTAACTTCCAGCGAACAGAAAAAGCAAAATGAAAAGGGTGCCCCTTCCTCGAAACGAAAAACAAAAAACAAACCAACAACGGAGTAGAAAGATCTTTTGAAAAGTACCAAATCAGAAAAAATAAAGTCATAGTGAAAACAGTAAAGGAGTGGGACAGGATCTCCACCCCCCCCAGTGAAGGACACAATAACAAAAGGACCCTATATTGTAAAATATTTTTTATCTTTTTAACTTCCAAATATGAGATCAGACAACCTTTGAGAACACTTTTAGGAGCTCTGCACAAAGTTTCAGACTCCTTGGCCAGAAATTGGTCCTCTTCCTCCATATTGGCTAAGGTCTAAGTATGTGTGTGATGAGGGTGGCGGAGTATGGTCCCCCAAGACCCGCAGCTGGCTTGGGAATGTGGAAGTGTGTGGAGGAGGACATGCCACCCTTCCTGTTCCATACTATCTTAAGGCTGTGGTTTCTGCCGTAGGAACAAAGGAGGAAGGAGACCGGGAGATTACGAGTAGCCGAGAGAGTCCCCCAGTGAGAGCCAAAAAGCCTCGCAAAGCCAGAACAGCTTTCTCTGACCACCAACTCAATCAACTGGAGCGTAGCTTTGAGCGGCAGAAGTATCTGAGTGTGCAGGACCGCATGGACCTGGCAGCTGCACTCAACCTCACGGACACCCAAGTCAAGACCTGGTACCAAAACCGCAGGTAAGGGATGTTGTGTGGGGAGCAGAGGCATCTGGCCTCCAGGTCAGGACCACCGTGCCACTCTTCCCCTCTCCTGGCCCGGGGAGACTCTAGGGACTAGTGGGCCCCACAGTGGGCCCCCGGGGGCTTTCGGGCTGGAGCAGGGATTAACCACACCCCCAAGGTGAGAGGGACTGTAGGCAGCTGGAGTTTGGAACATTTTGCACTTCTGAGTGTCTTAGCATATGCTACTTTTCTTCTCAAACCCGAGTGGCTGGAATCCTTCCCCCCACTTTGCCCCCAAATCGATCAAGCCACACCTTCTCAAATTGAGACATCTGTGCAGCTGACACTCAGGTCTGGAGAGCCTGTGCCATGCACCCTCTGGGCCTGCCCCCGGCTGGTTCCGAATGTCTACAGCTGGCCACACAGCCTGGCTGTTTCGATCCAGGAGGAGCTGCCCCACTGGCCTCAGCTTAAATGTCCTTGCCTTGGCTTCTGAGGCAGCCAGCCAGACATCCAGACTGAGGGTCTGTCCCCTATATTTGTCACCTCAGAGCCTGCCAGGAACCACTGCCTCCATTGAAAGGAAATTCGGAAAGGGGTTGGCAGCTCTTGTAGCCCCCCCAACTGTAGAGCGAACCCAGGCCAGTTGAGGCTGAAGTTGTGCTGTGTTTCCAAGCCTGGCAGTAGACACCCTTGTCTCGATTTTTTCTCCCCCTCCTTTTCTCTCATTTGTCTTCTAATCGTCCATAAGTGCGGTTGGAAATGCCCATCCAGTTGTCATCTTTACCATAATTTTCTGTCTCATTACATACGGTTTCAGCCACCCTAATTCTGTCGGAAAACATTAGTGTCATTTGTAGCCAATTTAAAATGGGTGACATGTTTATTAATTTGGCTGAAGCTGCTGGGTATGGATGGCCCACCAGCCCTGAGTTCCTTCATGGGGCATTTGAGCAAAGGCCTGTTCGCCTCTTCTTTCTAGCGGGGTACCTTGGGGGAAGGAGGAGACCGAGAAAAGCTGATCACAGGTTTTAATTGTTACCCTCTCAGAGGAGAAAATAGCTTGAAATGCATTCCCCCCTCCCTGAAATGGCCCCGAGGTGCTGTCACCTTGGGAGAGCCCTCCCTCAAACGAATTCCATTTTGAAACCTTGGTGTCTTTCTTGCCCCAACCCCCCCACCTGCTGTAAGGTCCTGTCAGGCTGAGGAGAGGGACGTGTCTACACAGCTCTGGGGACTGAGAGGGACAGGGTCCAGGGCCTAGGAATCTCTATGTCCTTTTGTTTATGGTTTCTTCTCACTCAGCCTGGAGGAAAGAGGGAGGGGCAGAGAGTGGACACTGCGGGATTGTGGGGGCCACTTGGGGAAAGGAATTAGAGGAGGAGGAAGAAGACCGCCTATAGAAAGAGTAGTCTCCGTTGGTCTTCAGGAAAGTTCCAGGATGTAGCCCAATTATAAGGGGGCAACAGCAGAACAGAGGATCAGGAAAAGGCAGCAAAGCTTATGGAATTTCACTTATGAATGTCTCAGACATTAAGGGTGTAATTTATGAAATTGACTTGAATTTGGGCCATTCCAGAGTGGGGAGGAGGACTAGCAGATGTGGTTCATTCCTGGTTCTCAGAACTCTCGCAGTCTTCCTGTCGAGAGAGAGAGAGAGAGAGAGAGAGAGAGAGAGAGAGAGAGAGAGAGAGAGAAGTCAGGAGAGGGCGAGAGAAGAAGAGGTCTGGGTGCCTGGAGTGTGCCTACAGCCGCGGAGTGCGTGCATGCCCGCTTTTTTTCAGGACCAAGTGGAAGCGGCAGACCGCGGTGGGCCTGGAGCTGCTGGCCGAGGCGGGGAACTACTCGGCACTGCAGAGGATGTTTCCATCGCCTTATTTCTACCACCCAAGCCTGCTGGGCAGCATGGACAGCACTACGGCCGCCGCGGCTGCCGCAGCCATGTACAGCAGCATGTACCGGACTCCTCCCGCGCCCCATCCCCAGCTGCAGCGGCCCCTGGTGCCCCGCGTGCTCATCCACGGCCTGGGGCCTGGGGGACAGCCGGCCCTCAATCCCTTGTCCAACCCCATCCCAGGCACCCCGCACCCTCGGTGAAGAATGAACGACTGACAGCGCTGCAGTCCCTTCCCGTCCCGTCCCCTCCCCGACTGACCGGACAGCTCCCCCTCCTCTCCCCGCACGAGGCCGCAGGGCCTCTCTCGGGAGTGACCCCGGGAAGCGGAGAAGTAAGAGAAGAAGCCGCTCACCAATGGGAGGGGGGGCCCCCAAAGAGGAACCAGCCCTCAGCTCTCTAGCTCCCCACCCCCAGAAACAGGGCTGGAAAGCGCCCCACAGCAGTGTGACTGGCGAAAACGCTGACCCCATTCAAAGTGCGACCAGTAAGTGAAAGCATCAACAAAAACAGACCTCAAGCTCTTTTTAAAAATGACTTTAGGGACAAGCAGGAGGGAGGGGGGGAGGGGTAAGGAGGGAAGAATGAAGGGCACGGAGAGAAAGCCGTAGAGGCAGAGAGAATTGTAGATGGACAGACAGCCTCAAATTCTGAGGCACAGGGTGTTGCTGTGGACATTCCGTCTGCCCCAGAGAAAAGAGGAGGGTAACTGAGAACTTTGCACTGATTTCTCATGACCTTTTTTCTTTTGGAAAAGTGGCATGCTCCATAATATGAAAAAAATGTACATTTGAAAGACTGAGTGATAAGTGATATATCATATTTATTATATGTTGTCCAAAAAAGAGTCACTTATATACGTTAGTAAAACATGATTTTTCTTTTCATGTCTTTTTGATTCAGTAAAATAAATGCTTAGACAAAAATATAGATTTTTTTGTGATTGAAAATTACAAAATAAAGTTTATCTTTTTTTAACAAGCGATGAAATTCAAGGGAGCTGATTTTACTATGTACTATGATAAAATGCCTGACTTGGTTTAGGGAAAAAAATCCCTCCGATAATATTAGGAATTTATAAAATCTATAAAGACTTTGGGTTGACTTGTATAAAAACAGCTCCAGTTTTCATGCTGGCCTCTTCTGAGCCGCTATTTGATGTGTGAATTCCTTTCTTTTTAAATGGATGGTTTCGGAGCAGCCCTCCAAGCCAGGGGTGAAAAAGTCTCTGGTTGTACGCTGTTCGTGCCGGCTAAGTGGGCGGCCAACTTTCCCTGCTCCTGGCTTTCCTGGCAGCCCCAGCTAAACCGGGTCTGTCTGCCCTTCCTCCTCCTAGGTCTCTTCCCCGGGGCAGTGAGGGTCCCCAGCGCTGGGCAGTGGGCGGGTGGACGCTCCTCGGGCGTCACAGCTGTTCTGCAGCGCGCAGCCCGGCGCCCACGCGGCTGGACAGCCTGCGAGCGGGCGGCGGCAGGAAGCGCAATTAGGACGCCCGGGGGACTCGGAGAGGCCCGGCTTACTAACCCTCCTCGCGTCTTTGATCCCTGCCTTTTCATTCCCCAGCGGGCACCCGACCCCCAGCTCCGGCCGAACCTCTTGTCTAGTGAGTTCGTTGTGCTGGGATGCCTTGGAGCAGGAATCCGAGTCTGGCCGCGCCGTGCCAAGCTTTTTATCAGCATCCTTGCAGGAGTTGGGACCGCAAAATGGAAGGCCCTGCCCAGAGGGTGGAGGAGGTCCACTGCCTGCTCTAGGAGTGTGTGTGTGACTGGGTGTATAAATACTCATAGCACCTCTGCCAGGGCTGCAGGTGCACCCCACCAGACTGGCTCCCCACTAGGCTCAGCGTTCAAGACTACATAAAGAAACAACTGAACAGGGGTTCAGTTCTGGGGCTGCTTCTATCTTCTCCAGCCCCAGGGTCATTTCCTGAAGAGCCAGCGTCAGATCCCCCGTCTGGGTATTCTCATATCTCTAGCCTCACTCCTGCCCTAGTACAGTGTCAAAGGGATAAAACACACAGCTAAAACACATCCAGACCCATCCTCCAACTTTCTCTGATGTGGAAACTTTTAGAGTTAAAAACATTTTTTTAAAAAGTGGAGTGCTGTGGGAGTGTGTATTGGGGAAGGGTGGGAAGGAGGAAGGGAAGAAAGAGGTGAAATCCAGGAAGAAATTGCCTCGGGCACCTTGATCAGAACTTGGCTAATTAGGGAGTGGTTTGCAGATTTCTATCTAGCTCATCAATTTGCTTTAAAAGTGGTCTTGGTCTTGTTTGATTCTAACAAAAGGGTCTGGATTGGCCCTTCTCATTTTCTTCCTGCTGAGCCGGGCAAACTCAGCTGTGTTGGTCTGGAACCTGGGCACCGCTGTGTCCAGCAGGGAATGCCCAATGCCTGGGCACTCTAGCAGACTCACCTTCTTCCATCTTAGCTGCTACTGGGTTTTACAGTCACGTTTAAATAGTTCAAAAATGGTCTGCCTGGGCCTAAAAAGGCACTCTCCAGGGCTGGGGGGAGGGGGCGGCTACTGCTTTTGTCTGCACTTGTCCCAGAGCCAGTCAGCTTTGAGCACAAGAGGGACCTGGGAAGTCACTGGAGTTCACACATCACATATTCCCTGTGAAGAATGACCTCAGGTCCAGTTGGGAAAAACACATAAACAAACCTACAAATACAAACAAGGCCATAGAATCCATCTGCTACCAGCAGCCAGCCAGCAGCTCACCAGCCACTCTGGGGGAGCCTGCCTGCTGTCCCTTCATTCTCAAGGCTGAACTTGGACTCCCTAGATGGACAATGCAGGGGGAAGCACTGTGTCTATAGAGACTAAGCTTTCTTAATTAGCCTTATATTCCACTTATCCACTAGAGTCCGCCTAAATTTGCTTTTCTTCAAAGTCATGTTTTCCTCAGCCCCCTAAATTGGGCAGCTAAAAGTGTGGATTCCCCTCTAAATGTGTTTTGGTTATTTCCTGTTGCATAGAAGTTGGCAAATTGGCTGTTGGGGGTGGGTGTTGTTTCAGGAGGAAAATTGAGCGGCCGAATTTTTTTTTCATTCTTTTCTTTCTGCTGCAGTACTGCGAAGGGCACCTCAGCAGGTGCCCTTCTGTTCAAACGTCCCCAAACTACTGCTTAAAAGTCAAATGCAAACACATCATTTTCCTCAAAAGGGGTCCCGAGGAGTGCAACCCCAGGTTTCCTGAAAAGCACGGAACAAAGATTACAGGCAAAGGTCTTTTCTCATGGGAGATGTGGAGTCAGATGTGGAGGCCCAGAGGACAGCTGTCCCTGGGAGCTGTGCTCCTTTTCTTTTCCCCTAGTTTCACTTGGCGTCTGACGGGCACTCCACGGTTAGACTTTATTTGGATTGCTCCTGTGATTAAGTTGGGGACTGGCAAAACAGGGTCTTGGAGTGGCAATCTGCTTCCTACAGAAACCCAGGAAAACGAACTTGTTTCAGAGAGGTGTTTGAACACCCACAATGACCCCCTTAGATTTGCCCACCCCAGTGTCAGCTTCGGGACCTCAACTAACCTAAGAGAAATCTGTAGTGAGCGTGAAGTGAAAAGTCGACTCCCTGGCCAGCAGCCAGCCAGTCTAGTCCAAACCAGCAATTTTCAATGAGTTGTAAAGTAACGATTGCAGCTTGTCTCTAGCCTCCAGCAAATATACTACCACCTTGTATCAGTTTGTTTTTGCTCCACCCCTTAAAATGAAAGCCCACACGGTGGCAAATTAGGCAGCGGATTTCCTCTGTTGCAAATAAAACCCACTTACCCTCAAACCAAGACTTCCCTCCTCCTTTCTCCCTGCCATCTGACTCCTTGCCTAGGCAGCCCTTCCCCAGGAGTCTGCTGAATCCCACCTCCCCTCTTTAAACGGGTGGCTTGTGAGTAGTTTGTTTTGTTACATTTTTAACTTTCTAAAAATATTTGGAAAAGCTCTCCCCAGGGCTAAGGAAACTTTAGTTCCTGTTAAGCCACGTGGTTACAAAAATATACTGGAAGAGAGCTACTTAGTTTTCTAAAAAAGCCAGGCACGGCTTCAAGTCAACATGCTTGAGAAGAGACTGACTTTTCACTACTGGTGGGAATGGGCAAGGGCAGGGTGGAGACTCCAAGGCGACTGATGTTTCCTGCATAGCTCTGAATCCTTAGTGAGGGAAAGCTGGCTGTTGCCTTGGCTGTTGGCTACAGAGGTGTGGGCAGAAGGATGAGTGGGGGCTTTCCCAGGTTTTACCCCATGGACCCTGGAAAGTGCCTCTAGGCTCATTGAGTCTCCCACTAGGTCTTTGTCTGGTCCCACTTTCTTGGACAGTTCCCAGCCTGCTTGATCCTTTCCCTGGAGTTGGGGCGCATGGCTAGGGCCCACTGGACCTCCCTTCTTCTGGCAGGCTGAACACCCCCAGGGCTGAGTAGGGGTAAGTGTGTAGGGTTGAGGGTGTGTGCTTTCAGAGAAAGGGAGGTGTCATTGGCCTCTTGCATTGGAAAAACAGGTCAGCTGCCTCAGGATGATGCGATGACCCAGAAGGGACTTTTTTCTTCCCCTCCTTCCGGCTGAATTTTGAAGGTCTTTATCGGTCTGAGCGTTGCTGGGTGGACCGTCTTGGCCAGCACGGCATTCTCAGTTTCTTTCTTCTCTGTCTCTCCCGGTTTCTTCCCCGGGGCCTTCGTCCCCCGAGTTCTCTCTCCTAGCACCACAGACAGCTCCCAGGGCGCGCGGTGGAGCGGAGCTCCGGGGGCTGCCGGGTTCCCTGCAAAGCCTAGGCGACCGCGAGGGGCGCACCGGGGAAGGGTCGACGGCGCCCGCGGGGGAGGTCCGCAAGGTGATTACAAAGAGCCCTCCCTGGCAGCGTTTCCTGATTAGCTCTAAGTACGGACAGGGTCACATTCCAAAGAAGAAAATCTTCAGATCAATAAAGTAATTCAAAAACCCAAAGATCTCGGGGTAAGTAGTGCTCAGTGACAGATCAACTCTAAACCGTCCCTATTTAATAAGTTCTTAGTGGAAGCCGACTGGGGAGGAGCGGGGCCTCAGGTCTGCGGCTTCGAAGCCCTTGCGCCGCGGCCGCAGAGAGGTCGCCAGTGGAATCGCTCTAAATGGCACTTTTTACTTCCTCCGCTCGCGTTGCCCGGACTGCTCCGCGAACCGCCGCCTCGGCGGACGGAAGCTCAAGAGAAGCGCTCCCAGCGCGGGTGGAGCGGAGGCCGAGATCCTCACCGCTGCTCCCAACCCGGTCCTCCTCCCCGCAGTCCCGGGAGTCTCCCGGTTGCCGCCACTACCCGGTCCAGGGCAGCGGTCGCCTCCGCGGGAGCTCCAAAGAAAGAAGAGTGCCTTCCAGCGCGCGAGATTGAACTTGATTTACGATAAAAGGCCTTTGTCACTTTGTGGAGCTGATGGTTCCCGCCCCCCACCCGCCCCTATCTCTGGCCGCCAGACTTGATTCTTCAGTGCAAAGTCCCTAGATGTGGCGGTCCTCCCGCTTTCAGCTAACGATTGGCGCACACTGCAGCCGCGGTTTGAGCCGAGGCTCCCAGGGCCCGCCGCAGCGCTCGGGCTCCAAGCGGGGTCTCCCACGGTGCGCGCCCCAGCCGAGACTCTGCGCTCCTCCGCCCCAGGACAGCCCCGCGGCCACAAGTCCCCGCACCCGGTTACCTACCGTGTTTCAGGGAGGTATGCATGCATTAGGACAGGGACCCTATAGAACAGGGACAGGAGTCCATATGCTTTCACGATCGGTGCTAGGACTGGGTCTACAGAGCAGGGCCCCTCTCTCACATCTCAGTGGGCTCGGGAGAGAATATGAAGGCTTCTCCTTCTCCGATAACGATAATAAATCTTTGCCCAGGTGGATGCCCATATCTGCATTCCGCTCCATTTCCACCTCCCCTCAAAAGGCCTCCTGGCTGCAAATGACTGCCTTCTTCAGATTTTCCCCCAGTTCTTGAAGCCATCTCCTCTTTGTTGATTACTTGCCCCATCTCCTTTACAGTTGCAGGGTGGAAATGCTAAGTGGAATTTAGGAGCTGAGAGAGACTTGCAGTGTCATGGATTTCCTACATTTTGAAGGTTCTGGCGCCACTGGGGAGCCCCCAAAGCGTCAGGGGCCTGGAGGAAGAAGTGTTCCAGGGTGTGCAGCTTTACCTGAAATGGGAGGGAAAGTTTTCTATAGAGCAATATGTATTTATAATGCCGCCTCAGGAGAGAGGAGTTAGGCATGGGTGGTACTTTGTTTCTCCACTCCTATGCGACAAAATCAGAGTGCTCATCCTGAAAAACTAGTCTACCTAATGTCGACGTTAAAAAAAAAAAGGAAAAAAAAGAGGCAAGCTCAAAATTGTCAAAAAGATGACTTTGGGAGTAGCAGAGGAATTGCAGTTTGGGACATGCTAACTGTAGCAAGCCGCAGGCAAGTGTATTGAGGGTTTGGGGCAGGCCATATTTATGCGCAGAGAATGTAAAGAGGGGAGAGCACAGTTAGCATCTGTTAAAATAAAAACAAAACCAAAAAAAANAAAACCAAAAAAAAAAAAAAAAAACAACGGAGACCAGCTTTGAAAATTTCCTGAGCAGACAAAACCGGTCCAGTCATACACATAAAGCTCAATCCAGCTTATTTTGTGAGATCAACGGTACCTGGGTCATTTCTTGTTCATGTCCCTGGAAACCGTAAGCAAAAATTTCCCAAGGTTGATAATGAAGCAACTCCTGACCAACTCCTTATCAACTTAAGAAAATTCCAACATTATCAGTTTTTTATAAATCAGGAGATTAAGGGAAATTGGTCTCTCAGCCCCTAAATTTTGTTTTCCTGAGCCCACATATATAAGATTTTACATTTTATTTTATCTTTTTAAAGATTTTATTTATTTATTTGACAGAGAGAGAGACAGCCAGTGAGAGAGGGAACACAAGCAGGGGGAGTGGGAGAGGAAGAAGCAGGATCATAGCGGAGGAAGGAGCCGATTTCAGGGCTCGATCCCAGGACCCTGGGGTCAGGCCCTGAGCGGAAGGCAGACGCTTAACGAGCGAGCCACCCAGGCGCCCCAAGATTTTACATTTTATATCCTTTGGTTCCATGTTAGATTGAAATTCTTTTACATCCCCCCCCCTTTTTTAAAGATTTTATTTATTTGGCAGAGAGAGACAGCCAGCAAGAGAGGGAACACAAGCAGGGGGAGTGGGAGAGGAAGAAGCAGGCTCTTAGTGGAGGAGCCTGATGTGGGGCTCGAACCCAGAACGCTGGGATCACGCCCTGAGCTGAAGGCAGATGCTTAACCACTGCGCTACCCAGGCGCCCCAACATTTCCCCCTTTTGATCAAGATCTTTCATAGAAAGTACCACTGATCAATTATGTCATTCAGGTGTTGCTTGTTAATTTCTGTCAGAAGTATAGTACTTTACAGGTGGATTGTATTGTATGTCCTATGAAGGTGAGAAGGACCATCCTCAGGTGTCTTGTCTCATGGAGGAAGGAAATGATATGGAATTTCTTTGGGCTCATTTGAACAAGAGGATTGAAATGAAAAATCTCAGTTATGTCCCTCTAAGGTGGACCATTTAGTTTCCATGGTCAGTTGAGTTTCAGTAAGGGTCAAAGGAAAATAATTTTATTTTGTACATACATTTGGGAAGAAGGCATTTGTTTACTAATACAAACCAGTAGAAATTTAATTAAAAAGATCAGACTGAGGACCAAAAGCCCAATGATAGTTATTGATTGAAATATACCTCTCAGGGCACCTGGGTGGCTCAGTCGGTTAACTGTCTGCCTTCAGGCTCCGGTTGTGATCCCAGGTTCCTGGGATCCAGCCACATTGGGCTCCCCGCTCAGTGGGGAGTCTGCTTCTCCCCCTTCCCCTGCCCCTCCCTAAGCATGTGCTCCTGGGTGCATGCGCTCTCTCTCTCAAGTAAATAAATAAAAATCTTAAAAAGACAAAAGAAATATGCCTCTCAACCAGTTTCCCAATTGTCTATGTTAAATAGATTGAACATGTCCCAAGTTCTGGGAGGTTGGCCAACTTCTGCTAGCAGCTTGATACTGTCTTTTGTTATTTTTAGTTCTTGTGTTATTTTCCATGATTTATTGACATAAAAATAACATTCTTCTCCAAGTAAGGTGAAGGATCCCCCCTGTGGAGCAGTGAGGAGGTTTAGGGCTCTGTGGTTTTGTAGGATTACTTCCGCAAGGCTATCTATTTGTGTTTGTTGATATTCAAAAGCTTGAATAGAAACATTGGAAGTGGTAGACATGACTGTAGAAGGATTGTGAATTGCTTTTTCAAGGTTTGCTATTCTGATCTAAGGAAAAAAAGCTCTGACAAAAGCATGCCCCAAATCCTTTCTGTCGACCATAGGGTTATAGCTAGGCAGCCACCCAAAATTATAACATTCCCAGTTCCAACATGCCCTTTTAAGTTGCTAAGAGAAAGACCCCAGAGTAGGTATTTAAGCAGCAGAAGGAAGAGTTTTTCTAATTTTGTCATTAAGGGTGAGGGTAATGATCCTATAACCTCTGTGCCAATGAAGGGGAAGGGTAGAATATATGTTTCTTCCACATAAAAGAAACACCCAGTGTCTTCTAAGAGTAAGGCCTAGTTGGGTNGATCACGCCCTGAGCTGAAGGCAGACGCTTAACCGCTGTGCCACCCAGGCGCCCCCCTTTGTCCAGATTCTTATTCCTGGAATGAAAGAGGAAATTTCATGATCAGAAATAAAATCATTTATATAGAACACATGATAATCTGGTTTATGAACATTACGGGAATGGTTACATGGGCATCTTAAATATCTGTAGAAGTGGAAGAATGTATATTTGAAATAACAAGTAAACTGATCTAGTATGAGCAAGGTTTTGGTGGAGGGCTGGGAGATATCTAGGGAAAAAGTAAGTTAAGTTTCCACCATTCATCAGACTTTTGGTCAATTCCCAATGAAGTACCATTGAGTGAGAACATATTAGCTTCCCATTTTGTGGTATTATTATGTTTTTCATTGCCTCACCATAGAGATATATTAATGGAAGAGATGATATGGTCTTCTGGATTCCAATTAGGAAGTGAATTCATGTTCATTTGGATCATTTAAAATACTATAGTCACAAATATTTAATGGGAGATATCCTAGAATATTGCCATTTCTGTCATTGTTTTCGAAACATGAAGAAAAAATTGGGATAAGAGTCCAGACCTGAGTGAGAGATAATCCTTTATGGGTGAAGGCACCCAAGGGAAAGCCATAGTATTTGGTACCAGTCTTCTAGAAGGAAGGACATGTGTGGCTCCGAAGTTACCAAAGGAAAACCCTACATCTTTACCAGATTGATTTTGTCATCCTTCTAAACATAGTGGCCAGGCCACCAATTCAAATTTATCATGGGTAATATTTGCTCTGGCACAAATTAAAAAATCAGTAATTTTAGCAGAATCAGAGAGTTTTTGTAATGTGGGGATGAAAGGATGTGTTAAACTTCTAGTAAAGGACAGTAGAAAAACTAAAAGAACAAAGTCCTGAAAGACATGATTTAACTAAACATAGAGTAATTTTAAAAAGAACAGGAAAGTTTTATAGGTCTGGTCCAGATATCTTGAGTAAGCTGTCTATTCCAGATGCCATCTGCTTTAGTTCCTAGAAATTTTCAGTTCCAGGTCACCACGTTGGTGTATAAGTTCATTCAGATTTGGGGGCTTTCTTTACATGTGATACATGAATCCCAGGCAACTATTCCTTGAAATCTGGCTGCACAGGGATTAGTTAATAATACAAGGTAGGGACATTTTCAGCAAGGTTGAAGAGTCTTTTTGGAGATGTCTTTTCCAATAGACAAAATCTCCAGGCTATAAGGTGTGATGTTTGATGTCTTCGTCTCCAGGGAGTGCACTGTTGAAAGATTGTTCTACCAGAATGTGATTATTCTCTATGGACTTGATCGGGTCTTTGCAAAATTAACATATACCCTCCTCCTTTGTTAGTTGTGGGTTAAAAGAAGCAGGGGCTAAGTGCATTGGCTATCCCGTAATTATTTTATTTTATTTTAGATTTATTTGTTTTTAGAGAGAGAGAATGAGAGAGAGAGAACATGCGGGGGCAGGAGCAGAGGGAGAGGGAGAATCTCAAACAGGCTCTGCTCACAGAGTCCGACTCGGGGCTCAACCCCATGACCCTGAGATCATGACCTGAGCCAAAATCAAGAGCTGAAGGCTTAATCAACTGAGCCGCCCAGGCGCTCCCTGTAATTATTTTAAAAGGTGAAAGTTTATGCATACTAAAGGAAGTAGATCTAAGATTTAGAAGAACGAATGATAATGCTTTTCTCAAGAAACATCAAGTATTTTGATGGTTTCCATTAATTTAGCAGAGTCAATAATTCCATTTGTATGTTAGACCAGTCCTGAAGATTGAAGACGATAAACACAATGAAAGTATTGCAGAACTGGCCGGACAGCACAGGTTTGTCAAAGTATTTGACCATAAAATGGATTTCCTGGTCTCTTTGAAGACCAAGGGGGAATAATCTTTTCCAACAGCATTTTAGGTACAGAAAAGTTACCTGCCTACACGGGAAATCTTCAGTCCAATATGAAAACATACAAACCATTACTGGAACTGGAATATATTTATATGCATGAGATGGGGGCAATTGTATGATATCCATTTGCCAAACCTCGAATGGTTCATTGGGTAAACTAAAATATTGGGGGGCAGTATAGATGAGTTTCCTTCAGTTAAATTTAGGACAGATGGAACAAGCAAAATAAATACTTTTTTGTGTCTTGCAGATGTTTTCCACCAATGTGGATTCATGATCATTATCATTTTATTAGTTGACCAGTGATTTAATTCATGTACAGTAGTTATTAATGGAAATTTTAGGTTTTCAGGCAGGACTAGAAGTCAGAACCAGAGTTTCTTTTCTTGATGACACCAACAGCCTTTAGATCTCCAATTTTGTTTTTCTTTTTTTAGGGGCCAATTGTTGTATATCTTTGGTTAATTCTCTTAGGTCATCACCAGGGGAAGTAGTTTTGTGGACCATGATGGGGGTTTGGTCTATGGATCCCATAAGAGCAGCATTTTTTGCGAAGACATTGTGTGTGGTTTCCTTTGGTTTCCAGAGAATCAGACTTAGAATGCCCAGGGACTTTAATAATAGCCAGAGCTGCTGGCAGGGGTATAGCATCTAATAAGTCTTGGACACAAGGACCATTTTTAATTTTGTCTCTGCGGGAAGTAAGGAAAGTTTGTTGTTTCCATAACATTCCAAAATCATGGGCTACTCTAAAAGTATATTGACTACTAGTATAGATGTTCGTGGTTTTACCTTTAGCTAGAATACATGCTTGAGTAAGAGTGTGTTAGTCAGCTTGTTGGGCTGAAGCTGCCAACGGTAAGTGTGCAGCCTCAATGACCTCCAAGGGAGTTGATATCGCACATCCAGCACACTACTTACCATTTTCATTCATCCGGTAAGAGCTATCAGTAAATCATGAGAAATCAACATTTGCCGAGGAGGTTTCATGTAAGTTATCATGAGGGGTTAATAGGTCATCTGTCAAAGTCAAACAGTCATGGTGATTTCACCCATGGAATAAGGAAGAAGAGTAGCAGGTTTGAGATTGGTACGATGAACAGGAATGATAGGAGAGGAGGTTGGCAAGGGAATTTCCTAAGAAGGGGCTTGCTGAGAGGTGTTGAGTGTGATGTGAGTTCAAGAGCGCTTCAATGGCATGAGGTATAAGGATGTCAAGGAAGATACTAAAAATGATTTTTTCAGGGCGCCTGGGTGGCTCAGCCATTAAGCGTCTGCCTTCGGCTCAGGTCATGATCCCAGGGTCCTGGGATCGAGCCCCGCATCGAGCTACCTGCTCGGTGGGAAGCCTGCTTCTCCCTCTGACACTCCCCTTGCTCGTGTTCCCTCTCTCGCTGTCTTTCTCTGTCGAATAAATAAATAAAATCTTAAAAAAAAAAAAAAAGAATGATTTCTTCAGTGGTCTTTCCCAGAAAGGCAGTGGAAGTGACAGCCCTAAGGCATGGAGAGGGGGATCATGGGATCTAATTGTTGGCTGTGGTAACCTAGAGTTTGGTTTAGTAGCCTCCATGTTTTTGGGTAAGTACTCTGAGGGCATTTCCCTTCTTGTCATATACAAAAAGGAAAAAGGGTAGCTGATAGTTTCGATGTCCAAAGACAGGTGGATTTATTAAGATTTCCTGCAAGGTTTGAAAAACCAATTCATCTTTGTTTTCCTAGGTAATGGGGTCGGGTTTAGTAGTTTTTAATAAGACACACAGGGGCTGGGCCATTAAGGAGAAGTTTGAAATCCGATTGCAAGGGTAACCAGCTCATTCAAGCAAACTCTGTAATTGACATTTGGTTTTCGGTTTAAGCTCAGGATGCCATGACGCCTACCAGGTCCTAGCTGTGACCCTGGCTTTGAGATTAAATGTCCTAAATATCGGACTTGAGTTTGAACAAATTGCAACTTTTTCTTTGAGACCTTAGTATCCCTTAGTGGCAAGAGTTTTAACAGGTGAATATTATCTTGTGAGGAGGCCTTAGAGGGGGAGCAGAGAAGTAAATCATCCACATCAATATTGTGGTAAGGTGGAGTCCAGAAAATTTTCTATTGGCTAAGTCAGCTTTTAAAATTTGTGAGAAGTACAAAGGACTTTCACTAAAAACCCTGGCGGCCTTATTGTCCAGGTATACTCCTATCTTTCCCAAGTAAAAACCAAAAGATGTTGACTAGCCTTATGGATGGGAATACTAAATAATGTGCTGCGTAACTGGATTACGGTGAAAAATTTGCCTTTGGTAGGGCTGGATGCCACTAATGTATGGGGATTAGGAACAAGATGGCAAGGAAACACAGTGTTATTAATTATTGCTCAGAGGTCTTGGACAAATCTCTACCTTTGACCATTAGGTTTTCTTAAGGTAAATTAGGCGTATTAAAATGACTGGTGCTGGGGATAATAAATTCCCGTACTTTACAGTCTTCTATGATAGGTTTTACGTAAAGTGTCCATGTTTATAGGGTATTGATTAATTTTGGGAAGAGGTTTTGAGGAATCGATTTGGATTTTAAGGGAAAGGGGGGGGGCACTATGAATTCTGCCTATGTCCATGGAAGAGTTTGCCCATAGACTAGGGGACACTAAATCTTTTTTTTTTTAAATGTTTTTTTATTATAATATGTTAGCACCATACAGTACATCCCCGGTTTCCGATGTAAAGTTCGATGATTCATTAGTTGCGTATAATACCCAGTGCACCATGCAGTATGTGCCCTCCTTATTACCCATCACCGATCTATCCTATTCCCTCACCCCCCTCCCCTCTGAGGCCCTCAGTTTGTTTCTCATAGTCCGTAGTCTCTCGTGTTTCATTCCCCCTTCTGATTACCCCCCTTTTCTTTATCCCTTTCTTCCCCTACCGATCTTCCTAGTTCTTATGTTCCATAGATGAGAGAAATCATATGATAATTGTCTTTCTCTGCTTGACTTATTTCACTTAGCATTATCTCCTCCAGTGCCGTCCATGTTGCAGCAAATGTTGAGAATTCATTCTTTCTGATAGCTGAGTAATATTCCATTGTATATATGGACCACAACTTCTTAATCCAGTCATCTATTGAAGGGCATCTTGGCCCCTTCCATGATTTAGCTATCGTGGACAATGCTGCTATGAACATTGGGGTGCATATGGCCCTTCTCTTCACTATGTTTGTATCTTTGGGGTAAACACCCAGTAGTGCAATGGCTGGGTCATAGGGTAGCTCAATTTTTAACTTTTTAAGGGACCTCCGCACTGTTTTCCAGAGTGGCTGTACCAACTTGCATTCCCACCAACAATGTAGGAGGGATCCCCTTTCTCCATATCCTCTCCACCAATTGTTGTTTCTTGCCTTGTCTATTTTTGCCATTCTAACTGGTGTAAGGTGGTATCTCAATGTGGTTTTGATTTGAATTTCCCTGATGGCTAATGATTTTGAACATTTTTTCATGTGTGTGTTAGCCATTTGTATTAGATTATTAAATCTAACAATGGAAATGAGTCTGAAGTTTGATCCTCCCTAGTTTGTAAAGTACGAGAAAAAGAAAAAGGGTTTGGATGTTCTTGAGGATTTGGTTCAAGGGACTTTAGTTCAGGAGATTTGAACTTGAGTTATTTTCTCCCAAATGGCAGCATGATGTTTTTCTAGGAAATCTCACCCTAGTAAGTGGACCCGAGCAGATTTATTGAGGAGAAATGGGTGTTTATCTTGCAAAGGTCCCAAGCAAAGGGGTGTAGGTTTAGAAATAGGGTCACATTGTGGTTTATTTGAGATCCCCACTATTTGAATAAATGTATTACTCTGAGGAAGGGACTGTTGTTTTTGTTTTGTTTTGTTTTGTTTTTAGGGACTGTTTAGTTGTAGTGGGGTTGATAAAGTAGCTCCTGTGTTGATTAATATTGTGAGGGGTTGGTCCCCAACCTGCAGAGTAGTTTCCCCTAGCCTATTTAATGGTAGAATGGGAAGCAGCCCTTGTGTCTCCTCAGAGCCCCATTGGGATGAGTCTGACCCTTGGCTGGTGAAAAGCTGTGATTATCTAGACCTTTTTTGTTTGTAGCAGTCCTTTCTCCAGTGGCCGGGCTTTGTTTTGGATCTTTCTTTTTTCTTTCTTTTTCTTTCTTTCTTTCTTTCTTTCTTTCTTTCTTTCTTTCTTTCTTTCTTTCTTCTTTCTTTCTATTTTTATTTATTTATTTTTAAAATAATGACAGGGTTTGATAGGGAGGGCTTGGGAGATTCCATCTGTTGAATTTGGAAACTTAAATTTTTAATTGCCTTTCTTTTGGATTCATCATCTGGGGTGCAGGTTAACTGATGAGCTAGACTGACAAGATTAGGGGTAGACCTTGTTTCCCAGTCTATGTGAGTTCTAGTGACTAACAGAGATAGATCTCTGTTTAAACCATTTATAAACATTGAATTAAAGGCTACACCGAGAGACTCAACCTCTGAAGGTAGTCCAGAATTTAACAACAATGCGGAGTCTACTGTGGCAAGCATGAACAGATTTGGCAGACCTTTGGGTACATGCCTTAATTCTGTTCCAGTCTACTGGTTTAGAGAAAGCCCTTGGGATGGCGAGACGCAGCCTTTGACTATGGCATGCACTTGGTCATAGAAAAGAGCTGGTGGTTGAGTTACTTGGAATTCTTAAGATCGTTCAGGGCTTTCCACATTCGCAGTTTTTATCCAATGCTGGGCTTGGCCTTCTCCAACAAGCATGTAGACTAATTGACAAAGAGGAGAAGCGAGGCTGATAAGTCTGAATTAAAATATTGAATTCTTCTGCAAGTCTATGAGGACCCTCAGTTACCTTGGGAAAATATTTTACCATGTGTAGCTCTAAGTTCAGATTTGGTCCATGGGACATAAGAAATTAATGGTTTAGCTGGATCCTCAGAAGGCCTAATTTTAAAAGGGAGAGTTTTAACAGGTTCAGTCGGTAAGGTTTCAGCATTAGAGAAGAAGGGGAGTTCAGATAAACGAAAGGGTTAGAAGAGGACAGAGGCGGATCTAGAAGAGGTGAAACAATGGGGTTGGGGGCCTGGGCCAGTGCTGCCATGGAAGAGGCTTCAGATTTTTAAAAAATCTCCTTCTAGTAGTTTATTTGCTTCAGTTACTTAGAAATAGTATTTTGTAAAGGGGCAATTTTAGAATCTTGAATACGTTCAGAAGCCTCTAGGTACCAATTAAAATAGCTATCCCATTTAGATTGTTTAATTCTATGGCTGCAGTCTTCTCATTTAGTCTGGAGAAAAAGCAAGTTTGGGGAGATCAAAAGTTCCCCATAATGGCCACTGAAGTTCTAAATTACCTTTAGTAAGATTGGTCAATTTAGTTAAAAATGCGCATGAGGAGAAGCCATAATTTTTTAACATAAAATGGGCCAGGGTCCCTGAACAAGAGCCACCCTTAGAGCATTTTAGATGATTGGGATCCTATATTTTAGAGGTTTCCTTGAGAGCAAAAGAAAAAAAAAATAGCCTTACATAGCCTGATGGGTATGCTTTCAGTGTTGGGAATTGTGTTTTGTTTTGTGGTGTGTTCTTCACGGGATACCGTTCCTCGCCCTCCTAGCTGGTCTAATTGTCTGACCCATGACCAGGTGTCCCTTGTTGTGTGGAAATTATGTTGCGTTTGGCAGGCAACCGAATGTCAACCTGGTCTGTCCCTGATTACCTTACCCTTTCATGGGAGCCTTTGGCTTTGGAGACCAAAGTCTTTCATAATGAGGTGGCAAGCACTCTAGTAGCACTTATTTGCTCAACCCATGCCCACTGATACCATGTTTTAAAAAATTCGTTTTGCTTAAGAATTCCAAAGAAATTATACTGAAATTCTAGTGTGCTTCTAACAAGACAACAAACAAGTATTCACCAAAAGACACAAAGCTTTTAAACAGATCCTAAATAAAGTCAGAGAGCTCCAAACATGAGGAGTTTGGAATCTAAGAAAAGACTTCACAAAACAGAAAACAGACTACGACCCACGGAGGTGATGAATACAAGGGACTCCTTGTGGACATGCCTCTGGACTCCAACGGTTGCTCTTCGAGGGTCACCTCCTTTGGATACCACTTCTGACGCCAAGGAATGCCAACCTAAAAATGAGGTAAACTGAGTCGAGCTCAAAATTGTCGAAAATATGAGTTTATTTGGGTATAGCAGAGGAACTGGAATTCAGGACCTGCAGACTGCAGCAAGCTACAGGTAAGCCTGCCGACAGTTTGGGGCAGGCTGTATTAATGGGCTGGGAATGTAAAGTGGGGAGAGTTCAGTTAGAATCTGTTAAATAAAAAACAAACAGAAACCAGCTTTGCAAATTCCCCGAGCAGACAAAACCAGTCCAGTCATACAAATAAAGCTCAATTCAAGTTATTCTGTGACATCAACCCACCCTGGGCCATTTCTCGTTCATGTATCTGGAAACTGTAAGCAAACGTTTTCTGAGGTTGGTATGGGGTAACTCCTGACCAACTTCCTCTCTGAAAAGACAATCCCAACATTATCAGTTTTCTGTAGATCAGGCATTTATGGGAAATCTGTCTCTCAGTCCCTACATTTTATTTTCCTGAAGGCACATGAATGAGATTTCCCATTTTTTATCCTCTTGTTCCATTTTAGATTGAAATTCTTTCACAACTTAAAAACCAATTTGCTGATAGTGTTAGGAAAAGGATATGGAAGTCGGTGCTACTTACTTCCTACTGTAGGGAAGCTAAGCTAGATGTGAAAGCGAAGTCTTCCCAGCAAATGGGCCATAGTAGGTCTCTTACTCAGTAGGCTGGTTTCCGGTTGAGTCAACTGCTCTGAGATCACTTTCTAATAATCTAATTTGAAGCTTTTGATTTTCTATTATCTCTCATTTGATAAAATTGGCATGTCATAATTTCTGAAAGATCAAATGTTTGCTAATACCACTGAAGGAGCTCATTGCCCAACTTTCTCTTGCATCAACTCCTGCCTCCCCAAGGTGGGCATCTATTTTAGTGGGCAGGGAAGTCCTAGCCCAGATATCAACAAAGACAGAGTTGTGCTCTGAAATTGGGTGTATCAGAGCCACAACATACCAGTGGCATTAAACATACCAGTATGTGAATAAATGTAGAATTGTCGAATAATCTTTCATTGTTATGCATCAACAGATTTGCCCAGAAAGTCACATAAAGCCCAAATGGATAAGCGCGGCCATCGGGGTGTTTAATTTTGTCTTTCTTCTGTTCTGGATTGCTTTAGAAATTTCTGGTGATCCGTATTTTGGATTCTGCCACGAAATTCTCTACATTTATGTTAGAGCTGATTAACAAGAACCAGCTCTTTGCAGCTGGAGACAGCTCCACCCCTTCTTATCACGTGTCAGCCTTCGGCTGCCCTCCCCCTCCCACCCCTGTCCACTCAGAGCTCAGGATGGAAAGCAGCTGCGCAGTCCCTGGGGTTTCCCCTTCCTCTGCCTGCTCTTCACTCTTCAGCCCCCGGGGTGGTTTTCCCCAGTCGGTCTGGTTACAGAGACCTGGCCCAAACTTGCCACTTCTTTCATCTACCCCTCTGTCGTTACCATTTTTGACTAAACCCTTTGCCCTTGACGGTGCCTAAGGAGCGACGTTAAGCAGCTCTGTGCATGCCACCATGCGTCTCGTGGCCGATCTATCCCTGAAGAAGGCACAATTAGTTTCACGTGTCCAAAGTCCTTCCACGAAGATGTTTATAAGGGTAGGATTCGATTAGAATTTATATAAACGTTAAGACCTTTCCACCCCATTTAGTAAAGCAATAACGACGGCTTTCATTTCAGGAACTGGTAACAGACGTGATGGCCAGCAGTCTGGTGAGAGGTGTCAGGTGAGTGAATTCCACCGCGGAAAGCTTTAGGCCGCTTGGAGACTTTGCAGGCCTGCGTCTGTAGAGTCCGTTCTGTTCTCCATTCTCACCTCGCTTTTATCCTCTGATTTTTGCTTTGCCATTTTATATGCCTGGGATGTTTTTAAGGGGGAAAGGTGATGGACCAAGCATTGCTATTGAAGAATGTCAAAGCTGAAAAGTTGAATTAAGCTTGTAAATTTATTTATTGGTTATTACTGTTTTGAAACAGGATTTTAAAAAACCCAACTGTTGAAAGCGTGGCTTATTAACAGTATTTAGCAGTATTTCATACCCCCACCCCCTTCCCAGGGCATTTCAGGAAGGATCCCCTTTATTTGGCAACAGGTTTTATAGGCTTTTCCTTCCATGAATGATATAGCCCCTTAGGCAGGCATAACTCTTACTTGCTCAGAAATTTGGCAAAATGGTATTTTCCAACATCCACATTAATAGGTAATTGGATTTTAAGCAGAACTGATTTCTATCCAAACCCAAGATTGGAAGGAATCTCAAAGGTCATCTAGTTTAATACCTACTCTAAGCTTTAGTTCTTTCTACAACATATTCGCTTAGTTTGTTTCTATTTTTCCTTTCACCCCCTACCTCTTCTCCCACTTTTTTTCTGTGAAGATAAAGGGAAGGAAAGAGATACTGCAGGATTACCACATTTTCGGATGATTCTTGACTTTCAATTTTAATGGAGTTAAAATTTATGTGGTCAAATCCTACTACAAAAGAAACTGAGACTCTTTGTAAAGATTATTAAAATAACTTTCCTGTTGTAAAAGTAACACATGCTCACCGTAAAAATTTTATAAAATACCGAAGAGTAGAGAGAATAAAAAACATCCGTCTTCTGTCACTCAAAGAAAACCACTACTAATATTCCATTTGTTATTTCTAGCTTTTTGCTGTGAATTTTTATATAGTTATGATCTATTTCATCTGGGATATCATTTATGTTTTTCCCATGCAGTACGAGCATTTCTCTGTATTTTTTAAAACTCTTTGTAAATATCATACTTGCTATATGTATTCTCTTCCATAAACGTGTCACAATCGAGTCAAGTCTTCCTCCATCGCTGGACATTTAAATTGCTTTCCTTAATTTGAGATAAATAATGCTTGAATGAGCATGAAAGCAAGATCTTGGTGATTGTGTTCTAGATGTTATTTGGTGATCACATTATTCTTATCTTGTTTAGGGTAGTGGAAGCAATGAAATAGCAAGAGGATCAGATCAAGAGGGGAAATGAATTTCTCCTGAGCAAAGGTAGTGGTCTCGGTGAATCGTGTAGTCACCCTTAGTGAACTGAGAGCTACGTGAGTTAGCCCATATATGCTGTGGCAAAATAAGCGAGGAACCCCACTTACCATTTATTTTTTAATGTGTATTTTGAGTTCCCCTGACTTTGGGTATGAATTTGGCAGCCTCCTCCTCAGAGAAGGAGACTTGGCTGACTGAAGAGGGAGGAAGAGGTTAGGTCTGCTCCCATTTAGGTTGGTAGTATGTTGCCTGGCTTGCTTGCCCTGCTGTTTTTGGGGCTCCAGCTATTCTGTGGGTAAATAGAAGGCTTTGCCTTCTAGGGCTGTCAATCTGGCACCTTTCATCAGAACTAAATTCAGGTTAAAGAAAAAAGAAAAAAGAAACATAACCCACAAAGAAATTTGAGGGTGGGGGTGGGGGCGGGGGAACAGAGGGAAATAGCAGTAGTCTACCCTTTCATTTACATGACACACATTAACCGTAACAGAGAAGTTCCAAGAGAACTGTCTTGTTCTCTTGTCTCCAGGAGCCCATGTAGGGCGCTTTAATTGCCACATTTTCAAACCGATATAATGGTGGGGATGTCTTAGTAATTACCTTAATGAGATAACACCTTTCCTTCCCTCAACCTACTCATTATCACGCCTCTTGTTCAAATTTCAACTACAAAGAACTATACTTGTAAAAAAAAAAAAAGTCTGAAATGTATTGTTCCAGGTCTCATACCCTTAAAATAATCACATTGCACATATCTTAAAAATATGAAAGAAATAGTACACATAGGCAATTCAAATATGTTAAAGGAAAGGCTTGAGATAAGTAAACTAAACATCTGGGTGCCCTTTAATTATTCTTGGTTGGATTCTTTCTCTTGACCTATAGTGATGCTAAGGTGCCAAAGTGATGAATTTTAAGATGTTGGGCTGTGAAGACGTGCAGCTGCAACACTGATGGATTTAGGAAGGGATGGTAACAAGGTTAGCTGCATGTGAAGTGTGAATTGAGATTTTTGCAAAGAGACTGTGATTGCAGATGGGCATAATGTTGTACCCTTGCATGAAATCTTGCTATTATTGTATAATGGTCAGACAGAGTGTGAAATGACTTATTACTTTTCTTTTATTCTTTAATGAAGTTGGTTAGAGTAGCAGTACCACTGCTAGTCAATAGTGGTAAAGCACACACACAAAAAACTATATGACAGGTGCTGACATATTAAATATTTATTTAGTTTTGACTTTTTTCCCCTAATTTTCATGAGTATCCATATGCAAACACAAGCATCTCTTTATCTATATAGACCAATTTGCACTGATTTGCGAATCTGCACTTAGCCTTATTCTCCTGTATAAATATCTATACAAGGCCCCGATGCATATAAAAGATTGCGACGTCCGTGAAAATCTCATAGCACTTTTACGTGTTTGAAAACGCTGCCATGCTTTGGGGCTGATTTCTACATGGAATTCAGATTTGAAAACTCTATTTGGAGTTATGTGGGTAACATGAAATATCAGTTTATCACTCTGGTGACTAGAAATGCTTTATGGAACAAAGCATAATAAAAACCCATTTCGAGGCACACTCTGTAACATGTTGAGTTATGGGCGAGATCAAATCACGGTTCTTCTGTTTTGTAATATAGAGTACCTATCTTTCACTATATCACAGAGCCCATAACATAAATGTGTCCTTACTTTCCAATATCACCATCACAAAAAGATAATACTTTAGGCTTTACAAGTCAAAGGGAAATAATGCTATGATGTTAAAAACAAAACAAGGCATGTGGTCCATATATACAGTGGAATATTACTCAGCTATCAGAAAGAACGAATTCTCAACATTTGCTGCAACATGGACGGCACTGGAGGAGATAATGCTAAGTGAAATAAGTCAAGCAGAGAAGGACAACTATTATATGGTTTCTCTCGNCTATGGAACATAAGAACTAGGATGATCGGTAGGGGAAGAAAGGGATAAAGAAAGGGGGGGTAATCAGAAGGGGGAATGAAACATGAGAGACTATGGACTATGAGAAACCAAACTGAGGCCTCAGAGGGGAGGGGGGTGGGGGAATGGGATAGACTGGTGATGGTAGTAAGGAGGGCACGTATTGCATGGTACACTGGGTGTTATACGCAACTAATGAATCATCGAACTTTACATCGGAATCCGGAGATGTACTGTATGGTGACTAACATAATATAATAAAAAATCATTAAACAAAACAAAACAAAACAAAACAAGGCAAACAAAAACCCCTTTCCCTCTGCAGTCAGTCCTCTGGTTCCAGATGTTTGTGTTAGAAACACTAAGAAATATGCATTTAAAGAAAAATTTGGGGGGCGGCTGGCTGGCTCGGTCAGTAGAGCATGTGACTCTTGGTCTCAGGGTTGTGAGTTCAAGTCCCACATCGGCTGTAAAGCTTACTTTAAAAAGGAATATTTGGTTTTGGAGATGAGGGATTTTATTCATTATAGAATGATTTTTATATGGTCTATAAAATTTGTAATAATCCTATTTAAAAATTTTATTTAAAATCAATTAATTAACGTATAGTGTATTATTTGTTTCAGAGGTAGAGTGTAGTGATCCATCAGTTGCATATGACACCCAGTGCTCATTACATCATGTGCCCGCCTTAGTACCCATCACCCAGTTACCCCATCCCCCCACCTGTAATAATTCTTTTTTCAAATTTTTATTTTAATTTTACTTTTAGAAAGAGAGAGAGAAAGAGTGCATGCATGCATGTGAGCGCGGGGAAGGGCAGAGTGTGAGGGAGAGAGAGACTCCCAAGCAGGCTAGACGCCCAGCTCAGAGACCCATGTGGGGCTCGATTTCACAAACCTGAGCTGAAATCAAGAGTCAGATGCTTAGCTGACTGAGCCACCCAGGCACCCTGATTCATAGTAATTCTTAATGCATTGGTTTGATACCCTTGATATGAATAAGAAGTGTTTAGAAAAGACAGAAAAATTTGTTTTTAATATATCTCTTTAAATTGAAAATTTAGCATTCTAAAAGAAAGCTTAATTCAGTTTGTTTGCATATTTCATATTGTTACGTAGTTGGACTCTGGTATAGTAAAAACTCTTGTTCTGTGTTTGGAATATACTGAGAATTAAATGATGTTCTTCAAAGCAATGCATATCAGCTCTCAGAAACAGAACTGTTGGCTTAGAAAAACAATGTTTAGCAGAAATTTACTGACCTTTGTCCCACCCTTTCTTTGGCTCAACTTGCTCCATAGGGAGAAAGAGTTTCCTGACTGTGTAGTTCCTCATCACTCAAAAGATAGAACGACCAAATATTTATTTGGATGAAATCTGGGAATATAGCATACTTTTTTTAAAAAAGGATTTTATTTATTTATGTATTTATATATTTATGTAACAGAGAAAGGGAGGAGGGGCCGAGGGAGAGGAAGAGGGGAAGGATCCCAAGCAGACTCCCCAGTGAGCGTGGAATCTCGTGACCCTGAGATCATGACCTGAGCTGAAACCAAGAGATGGACACATTACCGACTGAGCCACCCATGTGACCCAATATATACCATACTTTTAAAAAAATTTCTTTTTATGGACACATTTATCTTTCACCAGGAGCCTCTTGGAGTGACTAGTCTAAGACCAAGTGGAATGAGTATTGGAGCTCCTCAAGATTGTTCTAAGAGTACATAGAGTATGGAGTACTGTGCATAGGGCAGACTTTTTGGGGACTTGCACTTACGAGGTATCTTAACCCCCTATATTTGTGATGTTAGTTTCAGGAAAGACATACATTCCCACTGCTTACGTGGTGACTTGGCCACATCTATAGAAAACTCAACTTTGGGCTTTTGGCAGCTGTAATTAGTGACCCTCTTTATCCTGTATTCCCTAGAGAGAAGTACTGTGACTGGCTTGCAGTCTAAGTCTGGCCCTTCTGTAATTATATGGAAACACATCTGTGTAAGAGAATCCCTTATGTGACGTGGGTGAAAATCTGATGTATTACCTTATCAGTTTCACGTTTTTAAAAAATTGGTTGAGCTGCATCAGTTGCAACTTTTTAGGACTCTGCCCCACCTTAACACCAGCGTTGTAAAGCACTGACTACTTCCTCATTAAGAGGAGGTTTCAGCCTACCATGAATACACAGTATGGACATAAACATTTATTTCAACTCATTTTTCAGTTGATAGCTTTACCCTTGAAATTTCCTTTCTAATTGCATTCTAGGATGAGAGATATTGGTCTTTATGTTTGAAAGTGCTTAATGGTAGTTTGCTTTAGCAAGATGAGAAATATTCCTCGTGGATTGGTCAGGGAATGATGAAACGAAACACTCAAGTCTCTAATTAAAGAAAAGTGTCATCACATCTCTCTCTAAGTGCTGGTTTCTAAATTCTGGGTTGTTGTCAAGAACATTAATCTGTGTGCACTTCCTGATCATAGTTAGTGAATCATCATCTAACATTATTCTCAGTATGTGTTACATGTGTATCTTTTTGTCTCCAGTCCCTAGGTCAGGGCCTAGTGTAAAGTGGGGACTCAAAAAAAGTTTATACAATTGAATATGAAGTCATCGATTAATTAAGAACAGCTTATCCAAGGGATGTTTGCAAGTTGAAATATATTTCTTGAAGGGAAGAACCACATCTGATCTTTCATTGTGCTTTAAGTACCTAGCATAATCTAGGGATGCAATGAATGTTTGTTACCACTGTTGACTATAGTAGTATAGTGCGGATTTTCAAAAATCTGATTTTAATTTTCAGGTGGTGGTTGGCTAATAGCTCGTAGATGTCAATAAGAAGAAAGCACCTGGTAAAATTGTGCCAGTTACAGGACATCAGCTTATTCTTGAAATAATGGTACTTCTGGCCTACATTTTATTAAACTCCCCCTTTTATCGTAGCTCCAAAGTAGTTACTTGACTCTCTAGACTTACTTGTTGCTGATAATGTGTAGCAAGTGGAGAAATGCACAGAATACTCCTCTCCCAACTGTTTTCTAGAAATGAGCCTCTTCAATAGGGGTAGGAGAGAAGGCCGATGTCAGGAACTGACTCCTCTTTCCATTGGATCCTATATTCTAAATTGTATTGGTACGTAAATTCAGGCAGCTACATAAGCTAGGACAAGGAACACAGGGACCTTTAGCTTATCAACAATATTCTTAGCAGGGTAATGACAACTGGGAAAATAAATTGAGTTGGCAATTTAATAGGTAAAATTCAGAGTAAACAGAAGCAGCTAAATTTCATGGTTAATAGTAGTACTATTGAAACATGGCTGTTGGAAGACGCTGTTAATGAAAACAGTGACTTTCAAAATGAAGCTACGTTTAGCAACTATTTTTCACTAGAAGTATTTGGCATGATGTTTGGGCTCAAAATTACTACTCTGGATCGCTTAATGCACTGTTAACTGAAATCTGAAATGTGCGTGGCAGGAGAAGAGAGAAAACGGATTTTTTTTGTGTAAGAAAGCTCACATCTAGATTGTCTCTGTATTTTACTACACCCGTATTTTAAGTTGCTTAGAGAACAAAAGCATACCACCAATTGAGAAAAATCTGTAACATCTTGTCAGGTATTATTTATGTATTATTGTTTTGTTGGAAAAGATGTGAAAATATGAAGAATTAGAAAATAGAACCACTAAAATAAGTTATAATGAAGCATATCTCAAAAAAAAAAAAAAGCACACACGAGGGCATAACAATGTTGCGAAAACACATTTTCATTATTCTAAAAACAAATTCTGTCTGATGGTTGGTTAAACCCTATTAATTGGGTATTTTAGCTACTTACTGAAGGAGTAAGACTGGAATAACTAGCCTTTCCTTCTGAGGTATCAAACGGAACTATGCAGGGCGCCTGGATGGCTCATTGGGTTAGGTGTCTGTCTGCCTTCGGCTCAGGTCATGATCCCAGGGTCCTGGGATCAAGTCCCACGTCTAGCTCCTTGCTCGGCAGAGAGCCTGCTTCTCCCTCTCTTGCTCTCCCTGCTTGTGCACTCTCTCTCTGACAAACAAATAAAAATGGGATCTTTAAAAAAAAAAAACCAAACAAATGGAACTAGTGTTATTTTATTTGGTGATATTGTGGTTCTCTTAAGCCATATCTGTTATGGAAAGAGTGAAGAATATGTGGAGAGAAGGTATTATTAATGTATTTCATATGGCAACTTCAAATTTCCTAGATACTTTCGATACCAAGGTATTTGAGGAAAAAAATTGAAGAAACTAGTAAGAACTTTAGAGACATGGTAACTATCCCCAGAGTACTACAGTGGTCCATATTTCACAAGAGAGCACGGCTCAAGTGGATCATACTTTTTATTGTACAAATGGGATTAATACTGCACGTCATAGATATGACATGTTCACAACAAAGGATACTACATTTCAGCCCCCTCCTACTGTGCGAAGCCTTAGGAGAGACAACATTAGAATGTTTTTTAAGCTTCCAAATAAAAAAAAAAAGGACCAATGGTTGTTACTGTCCAAAGATGGAGATAATTTTGGAATTATTTTAGTTCATTTCTTAGGGTGCTGAGGTCTACTCACACTGTGTAACATCGCTATGATTCATATTTATAGTTTGTGAAACACTGAAATGTGTGATCATCTTTTCAACTTAGAAATTGTCTTGCTGGCATACAAACTTAGAGACTATCAGTTCCTTGACTAAGTTCTAATTCTGGGAATGAAGAGGATCCCTAAGTATTTATTTGCGTGCACTTCCGAGATGCCTCTGTGAGACTTCCGTGGACAGCAAGGAGCAGGGCTGGGTAGATTCTTGCATGAATATGTATGTGGCACTGGAGGCAGCTTCTGGAGTCTTTCTACACTTTCCATTCTCTATGTCAGTGCCTTTTCTCTGCTTGCTTTTTTTTTTTTTTAAGGTTTATTTATTTATTTGAGAGAGAGAGAGTACATGCACAAACGGGGGGAGGGGCAGAGGGAGAGGGAGAGAGAATCCTCAAGCAGACTCCCTGCTGAGCACAGAGCCTCATGCAGGGGCTTGGTTCCAAGACCCCGAGATCATGACATGAGCCGAAACCAAGAGTCAGACGCTTACCTGACTGAGCCACCAAGGCGCCCCTCTCGGCTTTCTTTAACTTGTTTCCTTTCTCTTCTGGTTCTTTCTACTGTCATTTTGAATCCATTTTACCTCTGTTTAGTACTTTCGCCATTCTTTTGTATAAGATATTTGATTACTTGTCTGTTTTTCTCCTTAGACTGTAAGCCTTTTGAGGACATCTAATACATGTTTAAGAAATTTCCTCAGTGCCTGTCAGAGATGCTCAATAAATGTTTATTAAGCTCCCACAAACTAATATTCTTATCTTGCAAATTATGTACGAGGCTGTCAGGATTATTAAACTCTAGAGTAGGGATTTTTTTGTTCTTCTTGGTATCTGCATATATGAATTTAAATTTCTAGTTTATTTAATTTAGACATAATATGTAAGGGCGATTGGTTGGGATTATCAACACAGTGCTAACGCATGGCACATTAAATGTTGGGCAGGTCAGAGTCCCCGTACAGCTTCGTATTTACCAACTGGGGCCTGTGGTTTGTGAATCTTCTTCTCCAGAACATAAGACTGGAGATTAATCTTCTATTTATTTTCTATGGCAGCCAAGGAAAACTGGAATATAGGATCTTTGAAAGGGAAATTGGAGCTGTGAAATCTTATGAGCCAGCTCTTTTCTAAAAAAAAAACCTCATAATACATATATGTATGTGTATATATACAATGTAGATATGTAATATAAATATATAAAATATTTAATATATAATTATATATATTTATGGAGAGGGCAAGAAAGAGAAAGACGTTTTTCATTCATAGGCTTTGGGAAAATTTAATAAAATTTATTGGTGAAATGTCTAAGAGATGTAACTGTTGGCATTCACCAACTATTTCGACTATGTATTCTGACTATTATGAAGTCATTTTTGGTGTTTATTAAAATGCTCTCTTGGCTCCCAGTTTATTACTGGTTCATCTAATTTGAAGGGATAATTGGATAGGTCTGACAGATGAATGTTAAAATGTGTCTGGTTTCCTTATATGTTCTGCTCGGGTTCTGTCCAGTGTTTCTCTGCAATGCCAAACGACCAGGGAATCTTGGCAAAGAGAGTCTCCAGGCTTTGGCAATGGAGGATGGGCCTACATTTTCTCAACTGCCCAAATACTCTGTGATTTCGGTCTCAGCAGGCATCCCCTTCTCTTCCATAGCAACAGTACATTTGGGGGATTACTGTGTGTTTTTTTCTCCTACCTCCTGTGGGAGAATACCACTCCTTCTAAGCTGGGATAAATCAGGTCACTGGCTAGAATTCACTATGGTCCTGTTAGATGCTGTTTCTAGAGTTTGATACAGGCCTTCTTTGGGGGATAGAGGGGAAAACAGAAGCAAATTCAATATAATGTCAAGTTCAAGCTTGTATTTTCTTTTCCTGTTGGGGGTGTGTATCAAAGATGACATCTCTCCTTTACAAAATAAACGCAGATGCAAGTAGTGTGTCAAGAACGAATCCTCAAACTTAAGATCATTTCCTTAGAACACTCTTTTATTAAACCAAAAATTACAATGGATAAGGGTCAGATACCTAAAATGACGCAAGACGACTTTTTTTGGAGGATGTCACTGAAAGCATTTTGTGGTACATGGATTGTTTTACTGTGAACATTCCCAGTGATTGGTATAAACCTTTGCCAATGAATGACAAATTTACATACACATCATGTCAGCCAGCAATATTTTGCGGCTTTAATTGCTTTAGCTTCAGGCGTTCCATGTCAAAATAGAGTGTTTAATGTCCTGCAAGTTGCTCTGCTTCTTGCAACGTTAAATTATTCTGTAATCTGCCTGTTTTCTTTCTAATGCATTGTCCATTAAGTCCTTTAATAATTTATAATAGAAGACGTATGATGCAACTTTAAATAGCATGTGCAGCTTCCTTTTTAGAAAGTTCTAGAGAACACTACATCAAAAACTAATGATGTACTATATGGTGGCTAACTAAACATAATAAAATAAATACATAAATAATGTTAAAAAAAAAAAAGTCCTGGGTGTCAAGAAGACTGGAAGACCTGAAATGAATTTGCATAGCGTTTGCTCCTACTTATATCTCAGTTAAAGAGAGCCTCTTTTGTGGTGTTAAAGTTTTGTCTTAATGTGAAGCTTTGTGTTTATACTAATAGGTATGTAATATTATACTAATTTTTAATTTCAGGTAAAATAGTATTTTTACTTAAAAAGTGCAGGTGGGCAATAAAGAATCCATTAAAAGGAAATGGATATTTTTCTATGTAGCCAAGTAATTTTAATGATAAAATTGATTTTATTCAGCAAAGTCTGAGAGAATGAATGAGACTAGAAAAGTTTATTTGTGACCATTTAGTTAAGCCAAGTTCAACAAAGATGTATCAGCACAGAAACACAATGTGTTTGATGTGTCTTTGGTTGTTATAGGTTTGAAGCATATTGAAAAAATAATCTTCAGCTTACATCATATCTGAGTGTTATCATTTTTTAAAAGATTTATTTATTTAAGTAATCTCTACATCCAGCGTGGGGCTCAAACTCATGACCCCAAGACCAAGAGTTGCACACTTTGCTGACTGTGCCAGCCACGTACCCCTGAGTGTTAACATTTTTAATGGTTAGAATCTTATCTGATGTCCCTTTTTAAAGAATGACCCTTTCTCGGTTCCTGTTTCTGATGTGGTATTGCTATGTGCTTGTATATTGTGTCTTAGGTATTAAAATAGCAAAACTCAGATAAATGTATAAACACTAAAGAATGTCAAACACCTCTTCTTCTCTATGATTAATGCCATGTTCAAAGATAGCCTATTCCTTAATTATGTACTATATGATTGTTTAAAGTAAGTTTCAAATGAATAACAGTGACACATTCCTCAGTGTGTAGTCAATATCTCCTTGCTCAAAGTAGCATTAGAGTCTTAAAAGACCAAAAAGGAATTATCTTTTCTGTTTTCAATACTTACATTTGCCAAGATGAAAAGTTTTATTTAAAACATGAAAAATGAAAATGTATATATCCACATGTTATAAAGTTACCTTTAATAGTACCCCCCTCTTGTGCTTTCCTCTAGTCATGAGGGTGTTTCTTCGATGATTCTATTTACGATCAAGTTCCCACAGTGCCCTTGGATGAGTTTAGCTATAATTTGGTTATCGGGCCTTTGTGATCCTTAAAACAGATTCAGACAATTATATAACTGGTGTCTTAAGAATTTTGGAGGGCTAGAAGGATGCCTGGGTGGCTCAGTCAGTTAAGCGCCTGCCCTCAGCTCAGGTCATGATCCCAGGGTCCTGGGATGGAGTGCTGCATCAGGCTCTTCTCCCTCTGCCTGCCGCTCCCTCTGCTGTGCTCGCTCTCTCTGACAAATAAATAAAATCTTAAAAAAAAAATAAAAGAATTTTGGAACACTGCAGCAATTTCTAGTCTAATCTTACCTAATGATATATTCAAAGCTTTTTATAAATTTGTATTTATTTTTATTTTTAATTTATTTATTTTTAAAGATTTTATTTATTTATTTGACAGAGATAGAGACAGCCAGCGAGAGAGGGAACACAAGCAGAGGGAGTGGGAGAGGAAGAAGCAGGCTCCCAACCCCGCAGGAAGCCCGATGCGGGGCTCGATCCCAGGACCCTGGGATCACGCCCTGAGCTTAAGGCAGACACTTAATGACTGAGCCACCCAGGTGCCCCCATTCCTTTTTTTTTTTTTTAAGATTTTATTTATTTACTTGAGAAGAGAAAGAGAGAAGCCCAAGCAGGGGGAAGGGCAAAGGGAGAGGGAGAAGCATACTCCCTGCTGAGCAGGGAGCTGATGCAGGGCTTGATCCCAGAACCCTGAGATCATGACCTGAGCCAAAGTCTTGACCAACTGTGCCACCCAGGCGCCCCTTGTGGGAGTAGTATCTTAAGGGAAAGGTTGACCAGAGTGTATATTTTGAGTTAGTGTAACCTTAGTTGATCACTTATTAAGAAAATACCTATTTTTTTTCTTTTCAATTTATTAAGACGAGAGGAGTAAAAGAAAACACATGTGTGGAAAATGAACACTGTAGCATACCTGGATTTGGTGGGCTCAAATTCCATGCTGATTTAGAACATGGAGTGAGGAAACTGTATCTTCCTGGACCTTTGAAAGCCCAAATTAAATGTTACAGGCTTGTGGTTATGAGCTTTTTCAACTTCATGCTTCCCGAAGTGCCTGGAATAAATTCAGAAGAGGTAGGAACATACCTTAACCAACAGCACGCTCCTTTACTGTATCAGAAGAGAGCAGATTTACATTATCAGGCATGTGGGGTTATTGGCAATAACATAGATGTTCTCTCATTTCTCTGTTTATTCCATTTCCGATGGACACTATGGCCAGAACATTTTAAGAAGCCATGTTGAGATAAATGTGGCCTAGCAGTTCTAAGAGGAAACTCCCTAGCGCTTTTGCTAATTTCAGATTGTCCGGGGTAATTAGAACAGTCCTCCACCAAAAAAGGAGAAAGCCCTGTGAGTAAAAATCCCTTATTCTTCTGCTTGCTCCTCGAGGCCCGTGCCTTTTTTCCTTGCTATCTTTTTGGAATCCTAAGGAATAACGTGATACTCCATCACATGCCTGGGGTGGGGAGGGCGCAGGAAGGGTGAGGAGAGGGGTGCTTGTGGCTACATTTCTGTATTGAATTTAATTTTTCATTGATAATTAGACTCTCAAAGCCACCTGATATTTTTGACCAGCAGGAAACAAAAGCCCACTGATTGACTCAGGGGATGCGGGGGAGCGGCCCCCACTGTGCTCACTCAGCTTCTCCACAAAGACTAAAAACAAGAGCTGTGGCAAATTGGATCACCATGCAAGTTCCAACTGGCCCATTGTGTACAAGTAGTAAATTGGGAGCTGATATTTCTGAGAACTATTTATTAGCAAAGCTCGGTGTTTTACTCCCTCCCTCCCCCGCCCTCCTCCCTCCTGCTCTTAGTTGTTTTTTTTTTTTTCTTTCTTTCTTTCTTTCTTTCTTTCTTTCTTTCTTTCTTTCTTTCTTTCTTTCTTTCTTTCTTTCTTCTTTCTTTTCAGCAAACTGCTTTTTACCAAGTTAAGTGAGCAATCTAAAGCACTTAACAAAAAATTCAGGTAATTATCCAAAGAGTTGGCCAGACTAGAAACAAACTGATTATATGTGACAAATGAAATACAATTTTTTTCAGTAATCTTAACAGGTATTTATGTGTGCATAATTGCACAAAAGGCAAAAATGGAATGGCATTTGCAAGAGTTTACTGAAATGCAAGCAGATAGAAAAAATTCTAAAAATTCAATCTTATTGCTGCATATATTACGATTTGTAAATGAAGATGTCTCGGTGACAGCTTCTGGTGGAGTGATCAGTTCTAACCATTTAGTACAAGAAAGGTGTGAAAATACCAGCCTGTGGCCAGTTAGCAGAAATTGTAGTTATACAAGCCTAGACCTGCATGTCTTACAGAAGAATTGATAACTCTGGAGTTTTTTCAATTTGAGTAATACAGAGAGGGAAAAATGGAGTCTGTTTCATTAGTTGCTTATATATGTCCCATCTTTGAGAGTTTTAGCTTTCGTTGAGTTGGAAATATGGTATTATTTCTACTACCAATATCATAGAGAAAATGTATATAGAAGGTTATATGACTGCAAAAATAAATAAAGTTTCTATTAATGTTTCACAGCAAAGTTTTTGAGATGATACCGGCTCATTTTACGTGTACTTATTCATTTGACCTTTTATGGACAGTACCACATACGGTGTATTTTTGTTTCTGTGTGCTTCCATTTTCCACCAGTGTGTAATAAATTCTATGACTTAATGAACTGATTTGGTGAGAAGAGCTCAGACTAACATGGTTAAATCCCGGTGTTCCAGCCAGGCAACGTCATGAAGACGCTCACAGCGAGGATGCAAGCAAGCTCTGGTCATTATTTTATATCTGACTATTACGACTCAACCATCAATTATTAAGAAATGTCTGTGGTGTCCAATAATGTCTTAGGTGTTGCAGGGGATGAGAAAAGTATGATGCTTGGTTTCAGACATTCAGAAGTTTATCATTTGATAAGTAAACAGAAGTTAACCAACAAAAACAATGAACAAACTATTCAATGACGGAGGTTGTGAGTATGATATTGCAGAGCTATGGGGATTTGAATGCCTATTTAGATATTCTTCTAGAAAGAATTGAAGTCTAGCCTTTCTTAACCTGGTGGCTAGCATAAGGTGGGCGGGGTTATTGCGCCCCAGAAAATCATACTAGAATTCAAAGGTATCTTGACAGGTTTTTTTTGAGAAAAAAATTTCATTTTGGGTGTTATATGCAACTACTGAATCATCAAACTTTACATCAAAAACAAATTAAAAATTAAAAAAAAAAAGAAAAAGAAAACGAAAGAAATTTCATTTGATTCTTGGAAACCAAAGCAGACAATAGAGACTCAGGATTCAGGGTCAATGAACAATCTCAAAGATGAAGGGGATGTTCTTGGAGTATGGTACATTGTAGAAAACTATTCAGTTTTTGCCATCACAGATTTTTTTTTTTGATGGAGAGAACTTGAGGACAAGCAAAATGAGGTATATTCGTAGTAAGTTCCTGATTGGGTTGCTGTAGGATTCAATGAGATAAGGCTTATTAGGTGTCTGGCACATACTGTGTTTTCAAGAAATATGAGTTGTTTTTAAAATAGAGCTGTCAGGAAAGGTGGTAGTTTCTCAGGGCCTGGGAGTAGAGAGTGAGACGGAAGCAAGCTTTGGCTCTCTGGGCTCTGATGGGTAGATGTCTGTCCCATGTGCTCCTCTTTGTACTCTCCTTACCATCTTAGTGTTGGTTTCTAATATCTGCCCCCCTTCCTGTCAACACAGGAAGTAGACCTCATTTTCAGGTCCCGTGGATTCTTCTCTGCAGCATTTGACATTTTTATTTTTCTTTGGGATCTTCTAAAAAACAAAATCCCCCCTTTCCTTGGTTTCTGTGATAATCACTATTTCTCATTTCCTCCACTTTCCTCCCAGTTTCTCTGATGAGCTCTCGAGTTCTCATCTTCCAAAAGCATGCACATCCCTCACTCTTTTTTTCCAAACCGGAGTCCTCTTCTCAACCGCCTTTTTCTTTTACTCTCCAAATCCTCCCGAGGAGATTCTCGTCCTCTCCTCCCATGACGTCAGTTCTCATTGGATGCTGGACAGTTCTCCGTATCCAGCTCCAGCCTCTCATCGGGCTCTAAAAATGCATTTCTGGTTTTTTCCTTAATGCGCCTGTAGTTGTCTTAAATGCAGCATATCCATACAGAATTTATTTGCCACTATATTCCTTCTCCTGTATTCTGTATTTAAGTTAATGGTATTCCTACCACAGGGCATTCAAATGTCCCTTAAACTGGGACTGAGGGGTTTCCCAGGACACAAGACTTTCACTGCTCCAACTGCCAAAGTCCTGGGCAATCCAGGACTAACCAGACATATCTGAATTTTCCTCTACTTTTCCGTTTCCTCATCTCTTACCTTTGAGTAGTCAGCACGCTCCGAGTATCATATCTCAGGACTGTCTTGAAGCCTACCCCTCTTTTTTTATTCTCAGTGCGACTGCCTGCATACAGGCCTTTGTTATTTTGTATCTGGGGTGCTGTAATGGAATTGCACCTGGAGTCTCGACTCTAATCTCGCTCGTCTTATACGCTGGCAGAGTAGCCTGAATAAATGCAGATCTGATAATCATGGCGCTATTAAACAAGAGGCCAAAACGTTAGGAAGTGAGAAATCCATGGAGAAAACTGAGTTCTGCCGTAGAATAGAGGGTTTTGGCTCTTCAACCCGACCGCAAGAACCCTGTGACTCTGAAAGGGACTGATGGTAACCTCAGTATAATAAATCTCGGTTAGAGATCAACACAATTTTCTCCTCAGCTTCTGGATCAATTTCCCCCCTCTGCCTGGACAGCAGTACTTGCTTTTTAAAATTTGCTTTGGGAACATCAACTTGCATTAGAGTTGAATCAAAATAAGACCAAAAAAATTCCATGATTATCTGTATACAAAGAACTAGGTATTAGTGATAGGGAAAGGAGATAAGAAAGAGAAAATATAAATTGTAACCAAGAGACAAATTAGAAATTTTTCTGCTCGGGAATATTATCTTAAACACCCAAAGCAGCTCACCTTCCCACACCCTACTCTGGGACCTGTCTCTTGTTTCAACTACAGTCTTACTAGTGGTGATGTCATGTTTTGCTCACTAATAGCATGCTCCTTCATTGTGTCAAGTACATAAACTTGGAGTGGGGGGGGTTTAAATATAAACTTTATAAAGTCTTTGATATTCTTTTTTTTTTTTTTTAGATTTTATTTTTTTATTTTTAAGTAATCTCTACACCCAACGTGAGGCTTGAACTCATAACCCCAAGATCAAGAGTGGTTTGCTCCTTTGGCTGACCCAGCCCGGCGCCTCCTGTCTTTGGTATTCTACCCTGTAAGATGTGGCGCTCAATTCTCTTCCTCTTGAACATGAGCTGGACTTAGTGGCTTGCTTCTAATGAATAGAGTATGTCAGGAGGTGTTTTCTGAAACTAAGTCATTAAAGGCATTGTGACTTCTTCCTTACTCGCCCTCGGATCACTCACCCTTGCGGAAGCCAGCTTGCATGTTTTGAAGATGTTCTCCTTACGGAGCTGTCTATGTGGGGGCTGGGGCTTCCAGGGCACAGCCAGCGCTACCTTGCCAGGTGTGTGAATGAACTCTCAGTGCAGAAGCAGGTCTGCCACCCCCAGTCAAGCCTTCAGCTGACCGTAGCCTTCGTCTACATCTAGACTGCAGTCTCATGACTAACTCTGAACCAGAACCGCCCAGCTAAGCTGCCCCCAGATTCCTGAGCGGTGAAGCTGTGTGAGTTAATAGGTGTATTTTACTGTGAACCACTAAGTTTTGGGGTGATTTATTATGCAGCAAGAGGTAACTAATGCAGAGTAGTTTTGTTTGATCCTTTCTTTCCTATTTCTTTCCTTTTGGCCCTTTTCCCAATGATTCAGACCCTCAGATCATGATACATTTTGCCGATTCTTCTGCAAAAAAGCTATATTCTTTACCCCTCACTTACTGTATTTCCTGCTCTGTTACATTCCTTCATCTCTGAAGTCTTGACTTCCTGTCCACTCATTCCAAGGGTCTGTACAGAGACCCCTCTCCATAGGTCTCTTGCATTTTATGATATCTTGTGAGCAGAAAGACTGCCTGCCTTTTTGTTCTAGATGATCTTTCCAAGGATGCAGGCTTGCTTACTGTCCAGTATAATAAAATAATATCTTCTGGGGCACCTGGGTGACTCAGTTGGTTAAGCAGCTACCTTCGGCTCAGGTCCTGAAATTGAGCCCTGAGTCCGGCTGCTGGGCAGCAGGAGGCCTGCTTCTCCCTCTCTTTCTACCCCTCCTCCTGGTTGTGCTCTCTTGCTCTCTCTCAAATAAATAAATAAATAAAATCTTAAAAAATAATATCTTCCGGGGCCTGGGTGGCTCAGTAGTTAAGTGTCTGCCTTCGGCTCAGGGCGTGATCCTGGTGTTCTGGGATTGAGCCCCATATCGGGCTCCTCCGCTGGGAGCCTGCTTCTTCCTCTCCCACTCCCTCTGCTTGTGTTCCCTCTCTTGCTGGCTGTCTCTCTCTCTGTCAAATAAATAAAATCTTTAAAATAATTAATAATAATAATATCTTCCTCTGGCACGAAGATCAGACAGGCTTGCTTATTGCCCATTAGAGAAGATTTGGGTTTCATGAGTTCAGTGTTCCTCAGCTGTGATGCAAACCTACCGTATCCCTCAGCGGGATCCCCTGAGGCCCTTCTGTATCACCCCCCTGGCATTTGGAGAGTAGGGGTAACCAAAACCAAAATGGTGCTCAGGTGGCTGGTTTTGCCGTGAACAAGTAGGACCTTTGTCTCTGATACAGGAGCTCGTGGCTTCTGCAGGCTCACTTGTCAGCTTGCAAATAAGGTAAAAGTTCAGGCTCTTACTAGTTCTTGACAGTGTTAACCCATTCGCCTCAATCCCACCTGAGGCTGTAATCATGCCTCTTTTCTCCTCTTATTCATTCACCAAATGAAAACTGACTGTACGTTCTGAATCTCTAACTGCCTCCCATTTTGATTGCATTTTGTTTTGTTTCGATACATCTGAGTAAATGCTTCAGGCAAATCTCAACCACACTCTTCTCATTTCTGCCTTGGAACTCTAGAAGGTGACAATATCTTTATCTGTTACACCTTCCTGGTATTCTTCTCCGCAGTACCATGTCGCCTGCCCCTTATGAGATACACGTGTGAAACTTTCCTCTTCTGGGAAATAGTTACCCATTCTTCTTTCCCCTTTTCTGTTCATCATCTGAATCCCCCTTACTCCATCCTTGCTTTCTCCTGCTTCCCTCAAGTACTTAACTCCTCCATGTTACACAATGGTAGTTAATGGGAGACATCAATGTAGGTTTTTAAAAATCATCTGTTACCCTCTACAGATGTCTTTTTCCTATAGAGAGTAAAAAAGCCCTTGAAAGCAGGAGACTTGGAATTTGTTTTCTTAATAAGACACGCAGATCTGGACAGAGTATGCTTGACATCACGGTCCCTCACCCAGCGCTGGCAGACCCACATTGTCCGGCTTCCTGGGATAATCTGAATCTCATCTGGTGACATGGCCGTGTTTCTCAGACATAGGATTAGAAGCCCCGAACATGCACAGAAATCGCTCCCGTCCCAAGAAGCAGATGGCAACCCTTGAAATGGCCTCCGGCTGCTCCTGCAGAGCCGCTCCTCTTTCTCAGCCCAAACCTTTCTTACTAGTCTTAGCCTTTATCCATGACTTCTTGCTCTTTCCCTCAGGCTCCTGTAATGTAAGTAGTCCTCTGGAAAAAAAAAATATCACCAAAGCTCTTCAGTCTTTTGTCCATTGAATAACTCTTGAGTTCTCTTTCTTATGCCCCTTAATGCTCTCTCTCAGATAAGATTGGGCTCCTTGGTTTCATATTCTATTCTCTGCGGGAAAGCATTAAAAATAAGAACTAAACAAAAACTTACTCTGAGGAGAAGTTCTTTTTTTTTGTTTTGGTTTGGTTTTTTTTTTTTGGTCCCTTCTTTTCTTTTTGAGGTTTAATCTATTCTGCAAACAGAATCTTGCTTACTCTGTCCATCGCTCCATGTATCTGCACTCCTGGAAGTTTAGTCCTTGTGGGCAGATTTGTTTTTTGGTTTTGGGGAACTTTTATTTATAGCTTTTTAGAAATCGTCTCCCTTCTCCACACCCACTCCGCTGCAGGCTTGTGAACTTGAAGCCGTGTGTGTGTGCGCGCGCGTGCGTGTTTGCACGTGGACACACATTAGAAGGAGAAAAAGAGATTTCTTGCCAAGTAGGCTCTTTCCGGCATCCCCAGCTAGTTTTGGAATCTGTGAGGAAGCAGAGGGTAAATTTGTCTCCTGATTCACATGGCCAACAGCTTTGTCAATTCTGTCAAGTTATACAATAGAGGTTTTCCCTACCAGCTTTTTGACTTGCCATTTTAGAATTGGAACGGTCCTGAGGGCTAATATGTAAAGCAGTGAGAGATATGAAATTGTGGCTCATTTTCATGGGGTGGCCATGCAGCAGGGGGATTCATAACTACAGACATTTTATTGATAAAATGAAATAATATATGAAAAATGCAATATACAGTTTTTATTGTCGTCTTTTATTATGTATGAAATTGTCTTCAACATAAGTTACAACCTGATTAAATGCAATAGACATTTAAAAATCTATGTAAAGTCAAAAAAATTCTCTTTATGTACACTATCTTTTGTCTAGAGTCTAGCAAATATAGACTGTACTTTTCGTTGCAGGATTTGTGCTTAACCTAATAAGCAGAAACAACCAAAAAATACAAACCAAAGCAACTACGAACATCAATATTGAATAAAGCATTAAAAAGACAAACACAGGATCACTTTTTTTGTTTAGAAATGCAGAATGAATATTAAAGTTAGTGCCCCCCCCAAAAAAAAACCCCAAGAAAGTAATCTGCCATCTCCAGGGGGAAACTTTCCTGCTCAGGGGCACATGCTGACTCTCGATCTTCTCTCTGCTCCTGTGGAGAGCCCAGCACAGGGTCATACTGAAGACTGAGATATTATCACCACAGCAGTCCCGAAGCCCGTGCACCGATGAAGTGGGATTTGTTGTCAAAGACCTCTTTGATGGCCTCAGAGCAAGGCTTCACTGGGATGCTTGAGAGAAAATCCTTTTGGGGGCGGATGTCTGAGATAAATTGTTCTACTCCTCCAGCCACACCACAGTGGTCCAGTGCGGAGGGGATGGCTTTAGCGTCCCGCTGGGGCTTGTCCTCGGCTTTCAGCTTGTTGTAGGTATCCTTGTAAAACTCCTGGATTTAATCACCTCATCTTCGAGGGAATATCCCAGTGGCCTGTAGCTATTTTAATGGCAGACATCACCAAGAGGAAGCCAAAGAAGAATCCCTGCAAGCACTGGGGCTCTTGCAGCCCAGCAGCCCAGGAAACCCACCAGCATCCGGAGGGCACCGGCTGCCATCAGAATTGATCCTTCAGTGTAGAAGCTGGAGTGATGATTTTCTGGCTCCAAGATGCTCTCGGCCTCTGATTCAGTTCAGAGCTAAGTTCAATGACAAGGAATGCAATCCTGGCAAGCCTGAAGATGAAATTAAATCCAAAGAGCAGGTATTTGAGGCACTTGGTGCCTTTTTCGACTCCTGCTGTGGCTGCCTGAACTTCTTTTTGATACTATTATTCTTTCAGATTGCTATCAAAAACCTAAATGAAAAGAAACTCTGTTAGGAAAGTCTTTATCAGTTTGGTCTTGTGAAAATAGAATATTTGTTTTTATTGCAGAATTGTTTTTCTCTCTAGACTTTAAAAATATTTTTTACAAGTGACTTTCAGAAAAAAAAGTAGGTAAGTACATGTAGGCTGTTTCACTTGACGTCTCAATATTTAAAGGTTCCCCCCGCCCCTTGGGCTGGATTATTACTTGCTACATAGTATGAATTTTCTAGAAGTTATTACATAACTGGCAGAAATATTTGGGTTAAATTACCATGATATGTATCACATTTCTGCTACAGACAAGCATATATTTTTAGAAATTATAAAATATTTCAAACATACAGAAATAAAATAACTGATTCCCAGATTAAGCCTATGAACTTTTTCCTGCTCACGCTCCAAATTCTATTTTCCCCTCTCACTCCCTAGAGGTGAACTTAATTTTACTGTATCACAGGTGGGGTTCCCCAGGAAACAGGCTCTGAGACTCTGAGATTTATATGTGGAGGTTTTCTGTGGGGTGCTCTCAGGAGACACACCTGTGAAAGGTGAGGAAAGCAGTATTGGGGAAAACTTTCAGCATTTTAATTATCTGTCTGGGTGTGGTTTTCTTTAAATTTATCCCGTGTGGTTCACTGAGGTTCTTGGATCTGTAAATTTATGTCTTTCACCAAATTTGGGGCATTTTCAGCCATTATTGAAATATTTTTTTGGACCACTTTCTTTTTCCTCTCCTTCTGGGACTCTCCAGCAAGATAAATATTAGACCTTTTGATATTGTTCCAATACAAAGCCTCGTTTATTATTTAAGTTTTTCCCCCTGTTATTCAGATTGGAGTCATTTCTACTGTTATTCTGATTGGATAATTTCTACTGATCTGTTTTCAAGCTCACTCTGTTCTACTATTGAGGTCTGTCTGGTGAATTTCTGTTACTGTAATTTTCATTTAGTACTAATTTGCTGAAAATGCCTATTATTCCATTTGTTTCTAGATTGTTGTTTGCCCTTATTTCATGTGGCATAGTTATAATAACTGCCATAGCTTTTTTTGTTTGATAACTTCAATATTTGGGGTCATCTTAGTGTTGGTGTCTGTTGATTGCCTCTTCTTTTCAGTTGTTTACATTTTCCTAGTGCTTTGCATGTGGATTAATTCTGAACTGTGTCTTGGCCATTTTCAATCCTATGCTACAAGATTCTGGGCTCAGTTGAAATCTGGAGAGCGGCTTCTGCTTCTCTTTCTCCTCCTCCTTTTTCTTCTCTTTTTTTAAAAACAAGCAGTTAACACTACGAGATTTAGACTTCAAGTGCTGACCTGGTTTATGTGGGCTTAGAATGTCAGGTTAGTTTTTTCAAAGAGCTTGCAGTGCTATTCTGGTTACCACGATGTATGCACCTTCTCTGATGGTCTACACCACAGATCTGTTCTCACAGCCTTTGCTATGCTGATTCTGGTAGATTTCATGCAGGTTCAGGTTGAGAGTGAGTTTAAAGAATCACTTTCAGCTTCTTTCTTTCCAGGTTTATTCAGCATTTCTATATTGTTATAATGTATGTATGTGTGTTGGGGGGGTATCCATAGAAACTTGGCTTATCATTTTGCCAAAACCAGAATTCTACATAATTTCATTGAACAATTTATTATATTCATGTAATTTCTTTTTGATATTTAAAACTTTTATCAAAAGTTCATGTAACAGATGATGTTAATGCTCTCCTACTATTTCCTCAGGTCCCTTTACCATTTTGTTCATGTTGACCCCCAGAGGTTTCACTCCTGACAGCCAGCACATGCACTGTTTTTTCAGGAAGCTGCTTTCAGGCTGTGAGTGTCTAGTTTGCCTGTGGATGCCTGAAGAGTCTGGGAATGTGCATCCTCAGTGGACAGCCCTGGCACCAATGGCCAGTTGGGATGGGAGTGTAATACTTCCATCCCCTTGGTCCTGATCTGGACAGCCTTTAGGTGGAACCGAAACTGCACAGCTCCCTGGTGGAATTGAGTTAAAGTTCTCCCTCACGAGACTTTGCTGAGTATTGGCATCCTTGTTTGGCTCCCTTAACTTCCCTGCCCACTTCCCCATTTCTTCGCTGTTTTTTTCCCTTGGAAAACCTCTTCATAAATAACTTTCATATAGGTCATTGTTCCAAGATCCCCCTCTGGGACAGTGTAACAGATAGAAATTCTAAGATAGCCCTCAAGATTCCGTGGTGTATGTGTCCCATATAATCCCCTTCTCTTGAGCATGAGTGGGGCCTGTTTTTATGATGAGACAGCCACTCCTTTGTTTCATGATATGGCAAAGGTGATGGGATCATCACTTCCTTGATCATACAGGACTCAGCTTTAGCACTCTGGAGAGAGATATTCTGCTGGACTGGAGAGAAGTAAACTGTGATGTTGTGAGAGGGCCACGTGGCAAGGAACTGCTGGGCCTCTGGCAGCCAGCAGGAAAGGGGGACCCCGGCCCTGCAGTATAAGGAATTGAATTCTGCCAAGAGCCATGTGAGCCTCAGAAAGGTTGGCTCATCTTGTGATAGTAGAGCACGGTCAGAAGTATGGGCTCTGGAGTCCAGCCTCTTTTAGTTAGAGACCAGTTCTTCCTCATTCTTGTAGTGACTTTGGGCAAGTTGGTTAATCTCTCTTCCCTTTCTATTTGTAAAATTGAAATACTGATAGTACTTACTGCACAGGACCGTTGTGCGAGTTTACCGAGGACAGTGCATGGCACAAGGAAAAATGCTTTGTAAATGGGAGCTATTATGATAGGTAATATTGCAGAAATACATAAATTATTTAATAATAATAGTTACATCAATAGTTTTTAGTAAATAAAATATATTAAATGTATCAAAGTATAATGTTAAGAAATCAACATTTTAATAATACTTATGTAAAACATATGAAATATACCAAATATATCTCATAAAATACATGAGCTGTGATTGATCACTCCTTTAAATAATGAAATCGTTATTATCCTTTTTTAAAAAGATTTTATTTATTTATTTGAGAAAGAGAGCACAGGCAGGGTGAGGGGCAGAGGGAGAAGCAGCCTCCTCACTGAGCAGGGAGCCCCATGCAGGGCTCGATCCCAAGACTCCAGGATCATGACCTGAACCAAAAGTGAATGCTTAACCAACTGAGCCACCCAGGCGCCCCTGAAATTATAATTAATAGTGGCCACCTAGTTGTAATACATTACTTAAGAGGTGTGGAATTATGACCACTTCCTCCTATCCCTCTTTCTTTCTAGCCACTCTTCATGTCTTAGAGCCTATCCAACCTCTTGGGTCCAGCAAAAAACATCTTTTCTATAAATTCTTCTGTGATTCCACCTACACTCTGAAATTTCCTTAGTGTACTTATTTTTCTCTTATGGTATTTGTAACTCCTCTCTCATTGTTCCCTGGTTAAAAAGGTCTTATCATAAATTGCATATGTTAGAAACTCATATTTGTTAAATGGATGCATGAATTAAGAGTACTGATAGAACTTTTAAGAGTCCTTAAGCTATTCACTTAGTTTTGTCAATTAATTTCTCACTGGTCACACAGTGCTGTTCTAATTCATAACAAGAGCTTTCAAAATAAAGATATCAACTACACAAAACAGTATAAGTTTTCAGTTGTTCGTTTTGGAAATCTGTGTTCATAGGGAATCTCTGGCTGTCTTTTCTTGGACAAAATGGTACTGTAGAGAGTAGCCAGAGGGAGTTGGAGTGATTTGAAAGCATGGTAATGCAAAGTGGGGGCAGTGCTCTTTCTGTAGGTGGGAATGTTATCAGTATATTTAAAAATGATTTGGGGATTCTTTTCAAGTCTGATTTAAAAATTCTTTGTCATCTACCAAAGGCATGCCTTTGGATTGGAAGGAAACGTTTGCTTTGTGCATGGTGGAAAATGGTTTTGAGCCTTGCATTTTGGTGCTCAGGAAATGCTGATTTCCTAGGTGGGCATTGGGGCATCACGTGCTTCACCCCAAGATGTCAAGATGAGAAGATCACATTTTTCCTTGACAACAAGAGTATAGGAATGGGTAATACGTTAAATAGCTCTTACAGGGTATGAATGGTGTGTTTTTGTTACCCAGAACACGTGCTCGTTCTCTCGTACAATGCAAGATAAGTATGGCTGTAATTATCATATTACCTAGCCTGTTAGCTATTCTGTGAGACTGTGATTATGCAGAGTGTAGGGAGAACTTTATTTATGAACTCATTCTCAAGAAAAAAACAAAAGCAAAAAGCGAAGCCGGCACATCATCTAATTCTCCATGTAAAATAATGCAGAGGTGCGGAAGATGAACATCTGATTTGTCACATCTGATACACTAATGTTTTATCCAAAAGGAAGAACACATTGTAACTTGCTCAGTCATCTGCATAAACACCACCTGGCCCTTTACAGGCACCTACTCAAATAACAGGAGTCAACGAATGGCAGCTCTGCTCATAGCCTTTTCACTGGTAGAAATAGAAAAATCTCTTTTCTTTTTTAAAAAACAAAGCGTTTATGTATCAAAGTAGCAACATTTAATACATTTTTTTTTTCAACAGCATAAAACCTACATGGTTAAAGTGAAGCCACTGGAACCTTCCGTATTAGGGAATATATGATCACAAATTACCCAGTTTTTGAACAGCTAAAAAAATTCATTATCCTTTAAAAGGGGGTAGATCAAGCTAGTCCTTGTGCAAACCAGACCTTATTATTATTGCAACATGAGCCACTTTCTCCCCCGGGTATGTCAGTTAGTAAGTCTTGCATTGGAATAGCTACAGTTTTTAGTGTAAAATACTTTGCCAGAGATGGGAGATCCACCCCCCCCCCGCCCAACTGGCACATTCTGGTTGTATGCCTCAGTGATCTTACCTTCGTGCTACATGACACACATGGAGTAGAGGTAGCACCCACTTCCAGTTGCACTATTATAAAAACGAGGAACCTGGGTCACTAAACTATATTGTACCAGTTCACGTGTTGTCAAAGAAAGGGTTAGGAAAAACGAATCTCACTTGCCTTTACATTTTAGGTTCAAGCTGGCTAGCTACAAGGTGTCACCTACTTTAGTTTTTTCATTGAGAAAACCCTGCCAAAGTCTGCATGTATTTCTGTCCACAGAGGACAGTTGAGTAAGTCAGTCTTCTGGGCGTACCAGCATGTTTTCGTTTTATTTTAAAGAGGATACCGTGTTCAAGAGTCACTGAACTCTGCCCTTGGCCCATTCTGTTATTAAGACTGCCTTTGGGACATCCCTAGACTCCCCAAATTTCTATCTTTTTTTTTTCTTAAAGATTTTATTTTTTTCTTTGACAGAGATAGAGAGAGAGCACAAGCAGGGGGAGCAGGAGAGGGAGAAGCGGGCTCCCTCCCCTGTGGTGGGAGGACGGTGGGCTCCATCTCAGGACCCCGGGATCATGACCTAAGCTGAAGACAGACACTTAACCAACTGAGCCACCCAGGCGTCCCCCAAAATTCCTATCTTTAAATACACCTTTTAGTCATCTGTGACCCTAAAATTCTTCCTGGGGCCACTTGAAAAGGGACAGTGGGTAGCTCTTTCATTGATTGCTGGATCACATGATCTGAGTTCATGCTCTTATTAGTAGCCTCCTTCCACATGTATTTGGTGTTGGGGATGGTTGAGCCCTCCCTGTTTTTGATTTAATGCATCATGATATTATATAGTTTAATTGCCCAGGAAAATTGATGTCAACACAAGACAAAGGTTTAACTTTGTATACACTGTTCAAGTGTATATTTCATTTGTCTTTTCATGTGACATAGAATCTTACTTTAGCGGTGCGTGCGTGGCTTATTCAGTTAAGTGTCTGCCTTCAGCTCAGGTCATGATCTCAGGGTCTTGGGATCCAGCCCCACATCCGGCTCCCTGCTCAGTGGAGAGCCTGCTTCTCCCTCTCCCTCTGCTGCTCCCCCTGCTTGTGCTCTCTCTCTGGCAAATAAATAAATAAAATCTAAAAAAAAAATCCTATTTTAATTGTATCCCCTGATTCATGTTGGAAAAGTAAGCCATGAATTAGGGAGTGGGAAGGAGGTTGCTCTTTTCCCAACTCCCAGTGTAGCCTGGAAAGTCATTTCATTTTTTAATTTATCTTCCTAGCAAGTTTAAAGTTCTTACTATGTGCCAGTGTTGGAGAGAGAATAATGAAAAGTAGACATGATCCCTGCCTTCATGCCTTATGCTTTCTGGTCTAATAAATTTGAACAAATAGTCATGAAATTCCAGATTCGAGAATTAAGCGGCAGGGCTTTTGCTTCAGGGCCAGAGAGAGGGTGTCATTCCAGCAGTTAACATGAAATCACACTTTATTTATTTATTTTTAAAAATATTTTATTTATTTATTTGACAGAGACAGCCAGCGAGAGAGGGAACACAAGCAGGGGGAGTGGGAGAGGAAGAAGCAGGCTCCTAGCGGAGGAGCCTGATGTGGGGCTTGATCCCACAACGCCGGGATCACGCCCTGAGCCAAAGGCAAGTGCTTAATGACTGCGCCACCGAGGCGCCCCTGAAATCACACTTTAAAAAATACCTAATACCCACTAAACATTATTCACATGTTCTCTCATTTAATCTTCACTTACTGTACAAACTTACAAAGTGGGTATTATTAGTCTAGTTTCCCAGGTAAAGAAATTGATACACAGAAAATTTCTGTAACGTTCCCAGTGTTAGACAGCTACTCTGGTCTGTCTGATTGTAAAGCTTAATTATTGAGTATTTGTACTGATACCAGGAGCTGAATAACCTACTTCTGCAAAGTGAATCTGAACTTACACTATTTAGATGAATAAATAAAAAATACCATTTGTTTTTGATGCTGACCAAAAGTTATAAACTCAAATGTCTACATAGAAACCAGGCAGATATCCTAACATAGCAAAGCAGGAGGGTAATAAGGAGTGGTGGGGACTGGAGTAAATTCAAACTTACGTTGTTTGTCTGAATCTTCAGGTGATTGCCGCCATGTGGGAATGAAGGCCCAGAGTTGGTATCATTCTAGGCTGTGGAGTGCCTTTGTACAAATTAGATAAAGGCACGCTTACATTTTGTGTATATAGACCTGATACAGCAAATAGGTGTGTGTTGGATGTCAGCCCCCACTTACTCCTTAGGCTGATTCTCTGTGCAAAGCACAGCCTATTTGGTCTTTTTCAAGAGAAGCTGGATATCTGGATTTTTGAAGTGAAATTTCTTGATTTTTGAATGTTGACAGTGAATTCAAATTTAGGAAAAAATCACTGTATAGATCAAATAAAACTTATCTATATGCTGGATTTGGTCTCCTGGCCACCATTTAAAACTTCTGAATTATAGGTCAAGCCTCAGAAGTGAAAAGTAACTGTTCTGATTTATTTGGTCATCATGCTCCTCAAATATCTGGAGACAGAAGTATTTTCGCTTTTGATCCCGGAGTAAGAAGCATTTTAAGTATCTGAATCCTAGAGGCGAATTTGAAGAGAAATCATCTTTGTTTCTGAGAAGTCTAACTGTATTAGTCATGAAAATTCTCAGGTGTTTTGTTATTTGATAATTACCTATCTGTAACATGAGTACATGGGAATTAAAAATGCGTGAAGGTTGGGGCGCCTGGGTGGCTCAGTCGTTAAGCGTCTGCCTTTGGCTCAGGGCGTGATCCCGGCGTTCTGGGGCGTTCTGGGATCGAGTCCCACATCGGGCTCCTCTGCTGGGAGCCTGCTTCTTCCTCTCCCACTCCCCCTGCTGTGTTCCCTTTCTCGCTGGCTGTCTCTCTGTCACATAAATAAATAAAATCTTTAAAAAAAATGCATGAAGGTTAATTGTAAAAAGTAAGTAGAATTTGTGTAAATCTCAAATTACCTTGAACTGTTTTTATTTTTTTAGAGATACGGTATTAGTTGTGGGCTGTGATTGGTATTAAAATAATATTTGATGATGCTAATAAGATGAGCTAACACCAAAAAATTTACATTATCTCACTCATAATTTGTCTTTTGGTCATTGATTTAGGTTGTCCCCAAATAATTTTTCCATAGTCTGAAGTAATTATTGCTCATTTTAAGTTTTAGCTTGGTTGTTTTGTCTTTGTAATGATCCATTCTTTCTGTGTTATTTTATTTAAGCAAATAAACCAAACCGTGTCCTACTTGGGTCAATGGAATCATGAAAGATATGTACTGCAGTGAAAAGGGATAGGTACCAAAGGTGTACCTAACAACCCTTGTGTCTTCTAAGCTGGTACTTCGGGGAAATCTTGTCTTGAGGAATAATGGGAAGTTGCACACACAGAGAGAACAAATTGAATCTTTTCGTAGAGGTGGGAAGAAAATACCCAGTCTGTGTGAATGATTAGCAATGACCTCTTTTGATGAAATGCACTTCTTTTCAGGGACTAGAGTTGTTTGGACCTTATGTAGTCATGACTTTTGTGAAGTTCCATAAACATGAAGTCCTTTTTTATCCGCAGGGAAAATGGAGCATAGGTCAGTGGGAACACTTTATTTTTTCCCTTCTCCCCCACAAATGAAACTTCTGTAACTCTGTGCCTAAGTTCTCAAGGAACCCAAACTGCAAAACTGCAAACATTAAAGCTACACATGTGAGATTGCCACAAGCATATGTAGTTGTCTAGACTCTAGTGCTTTCTGGAGGAGAGTGTCCTTTTTTTTTCAGAGAGAAGCCTAGAACTAATTTCGATTGGGTTTCTAAAACCTGACACTGCATCAAAAAAGGTTTCATTAGAAAATAAGTTGGAGCTACGAAGTAAGTACATAGTTTTTCTTGATTATTATGACATCTGAGGACATGTATCTTTTGAATCAGTGAAACACACCTTTTAGGATATTCAGCTGTAGTTTTTCTCCTAACATGTTATTTTTGGCTGGACAATTAGAACTAGAAGGAATCTTAGCGATCCATTTCATTTCTAAACTGTGATACCCTGTGTTGCTTTGGATATGTTTCAGTGTTCCCCTAAGGGTTTAATTAAAATTTCATTAAAAAATACGTGGTCAATTCTGAAGTAACTAGGTTATCACTGGCAGGAAAGAGGAGGAAATTAGTAGTTAAGGCTTCAGAACCCCAGCTGCATTTCAGCCAAAGTGGCTTCAATTTTATTTATTCATTTATCAAGTAAATATTTATCTAGCGCCTGAAATGTCCAGGAACTATGTTGGGTGCTGGGAGTAAAGTGGTTGAACAAGGTAGACAAAGTCCTTGGTCTTATAGAGGGTGTATTCTGGGATAGAGTGGGACAGGGGACAGGAACGGATTTCCAGTAAGAGTACTTGAGGAATAACTAGAAGGCCTGGAGCACCTACCCACAGCATGTCCCCTGTGCTAGGGTACAGGGTACAAGGAGGAGAAAGCTAAGAGATGAGGTTAAGGAGGTATCAGGGCAAGAACATGTAGGTCCTTGAAGGCATGATAAGGAGTTTGGATTTTATTATAAGTGCAGGGGGAGTGACATGACTGATTTATAATTTAAAAGGATCATCCTGGCTTCACTGTAGCAAATAGGCTACAATGTGGCCAGAATGGAAGCAGCAAAGGCTGTTAGGAGATTTTTATAGATTTCAGAATTTGGCTCAGGATGAAGTCTACTTCTGGGGAAAATAAAGGTTCTAGTGATTGTGTGGGGCTGGGGTGACAAAATCCAAGACTGGAGATGTGTCGGAGGCATGGCCAGTTTCCATTTAGGACATTTGCTGGGTTTTGAGGCTTCACAGGAGATTAAGGAGCTAGCCTGAAAGCTTCTGAAAAGTAGAGTGAGATATCTTATAGTCTCGTGATGCTTAGGAAACAAAGACCATCCCAGGGGAGGAGGTCCAAAAGCAAAATAGGCAAGGGATGAATTCCCTAGAAAGAGTGGTGAATCGATCTACAGGTACTTTTCATCTGGGATACTTACTAAATCTGGGTGCATCTTGAGGTCGAAAATCGAGACCTGACTTTTGGCAGAAGACCGTTCCAGAGAGGCAGAGAGACCAGCAGAAATTTGGACTTTTAGGGGGTTAGAATTACAAAATGGGGAATTAAAGGAATCTCAGGCACATAGCTGATCTTTCCTTGAAGACATTTGCCCCGTTCGAAGCTGCGTGGAGTAGAAAGCTAAAGAGCTAAGCTGTAAACCTCTGAAGGCCAGAACTGAATCTATCTCAGACTTTCGGATTTGGGAAATCAAAGTCCTCCCAAGCGTATGATTAAAAGCCCTGGGAATTCATGCCCTAGGAACAGGATCAAGAGAACTAGATTGGGTTTTACCAAAACCTCATCACAGCCCCAACCCAGCTCAATTTTGGGTTGGCTTGAAAAGATTAGTTCCCCCAATAGCTGTCCTTGCTATTACCAGAAATAAGAAAGCCTTTCTGGTAGGCAGATAACATGACCTGGAGGCTCTATGGTTTTTTGGAACTGGAAAACAAGCCAATAGAAAATATCCAAGTGGAGGTGCAGAGAGAAAAATAATGCAAAAACAGATAAGTGCAAAGTGTGGGATGTTCTGAAAAAGACATGTAATTGAAGTCTCAGAAGGAGAGGAGGAGAGAATAGAGTATCAGTAATATTCAGAGTTAATGGCTACCAATTTTCCAAAAATATTAAAAGTATCAATCCACAGATTTAAGTAGGATAAATACAATGAAAACAATACCTGGCATCTGATATATAAACCTGCTTAAAAGTTAATCAGTAGAGAAAGTCTTAAGTTAGGCCAGAGAAAGACATTACTTTCAAAGGAACATAACAAGATGTACATCTGACTTCTTGATTTAGACCATGGGAGTCAGAAGATGGTAGATTAGCATCTCCCCCTCGCCTGGTTTTATTGAGAAATAGTTGACACACGTTGCAGTAGAAGACGTACAGCATGATGGTCTGATTTACATATATTGTGAAATGATCACCACAGCAGGCTCAGCTGACATCCATCTTCTCAAATAGATGGAATAAAAAGAAAAAAAAGAGTAAAAGAATAAAGGAGAAAATTTTTCTCCTTCTGATGAGAACTCTTAGTATTTATTCTTTTAACGACTTTCCTGTATATCGTACAGCCGTGTTAGCTATTGTCATCCTGTTGTGCATGACAACCTAATATTTATTTATTTCATAACTGGAAGTTTGTATCTTTTGGTTACCTTCCTCCAGCTCCCCTTCACTTCACCCCTTGCCTCCGGTAACCCCAAGCCTGATCACTTCTTCTGTGAGTTTGGTTTGTGTTTGTTTTTAGACTCCATGTATTACTGAGATTACACAGAGTTTGTCTTTGTCTGATTTATTTTACTTAGCAAAATGCCTCTAAGGTCCATCCATGTTGTCATAAATGGTAGGTTTTCCTCATTTTTTATGGCTGAATAATATTCCATATTCATTCATTTTTTTTCATCTATATTTATTTAGGATATTGGCCTGTAGTTTTGTTTTGTTTTTTCTAGTAGTGTCCTTTCTGATTTTGGTATAAGGATAAGTCTTGCCTTATAAAATGAGTTCATGAGTTTCCCTCCTCTGATTTTTTGAAAGAGTTTAAGAAGGATTGGTGTTAATTCTTTAAATGTTTGGTAAAAATCACTGGTGAAGACGTTTTGTCTTGTTTTTTGTCTGGGTTGGGAGTTTTTGATTACTGATTCAGTGATTACTAGTAATCAGTCTAGTCAGATTTTCCAGTTCTTCATTCAGTCTTGCTAAGTTGTATGTTTCTAAGAATGTTTCCATTTCTTCTGGGTTGTCTAATTTGCTGGCATTAAGTTATACATAGCAACTCTTGTAATTCTTTGAATTTCTGTGATATCGTAGTTGTAATGTCTCTATGTAAAAGACAGATTGTAAGACTGGATAAAAATACAAGATACAAGTATATGCTGCTTACAGAGAATGAAGAATGCAAATATTTGAGGACATGGAAAGGTTGAAAGTAAAAGGACAGAAAAAGATAAGCTTAAAATAAAACAAACAAAAAAAAGAGCTGTCTCAGCCTTCCTCATATCAGACAAAGTAGGCCCTTAAGGTAAAAAGTATTATTAGCAATAAGAGGAATATTTCACAATTGTAGAAGGTACAGTCCAGCCAGGAGGAGGCCACTGCAGTAATCCATGCCAGAGACGATGGTGACTTGGGCTAGAAAACCAGTTGTGAATGTAAGGTAAAGTAGTTAAATTCTGGATGCATGTTGTGGGTAGGTGCCAGTAGGACTTGCTATCGGATTTGGTATGGGATATGGAAAAAAGAGAGGTATCGAGGATGATTTCAAGGTTTTTGTCTTGAAGGACTAAGTAAATCACGGTGCTGTGTACCGAAATGGGGAAGTTTACTGAGGCTAGGAAAGAGAAATAAAAGTTATTTTTTTGCCCAGTGGAACAGAATTTGGGGAAATAGCAGTAATTCCGTTTTGAACATATAGAGTGATGGTGCTGAGAAGGCATTTGGATACATGAATCTGTAATCTAGTGTAACTCCCTCATTTTACATAGTGAGGCTTCAAAACTGGCTTGTAGGGTGCCTGGTGGCTCAGTCGGTTAAGCATCTGCCTTTGGCTCAGGTCATGATCCCAGGGTCCTGGGATCAAGTCCCTCATCAGTCTCCCTGCTCAGGGGGGAGTCTGCTTCTCCCTCTGCCCCTCCCCCAGCTTCTGTTCTCTTGCTCTCTCTCTCTCTCAAATAAATAAAATCTTTAAAAACAAAAAAAAAAACCCCAAAGTCCAATAAAACTGGCTTGTAGTTACACAGCAAATAAATGACAATGTCAGAACTAAGATCCAGATAGTTTGGAGCTAAGCCTAGTGTCTTCAACCATACCGTATGTTATTTCTGAATTCACTTTTGAACTGCAGAAAATAATTCACATAGAATAGCAGTAATTGGTAAAGTATATTGAGGGTTACTACATGCCAAGAATCATGCTAAATACTTAGGATACCTTTTCTCTTAAGGTCTATTTTTTTTTTCCTTTTAAAGCCCAACAAGGTAAATACTGTAATTATCCTCATTTTTACAGTTAAGAAAACTGAGCTTTTGAGATTAAGTGACTTTCCCAAGGTCATTGGTGAAGCTATTCAGATAGCCCCAGGGGTTCGACTCTTGTCCCCGTGTTTTAACCACTATGCTTTACCTTTTCCAGCATGCTAGGAAATAGACACGCGAACCGTGCTGTGTCCCATTTCATTCCCTTGATTCTTTCGTGGGCTTATGATTAGGTCCCATACAGACTATCTGTTTTTTTGGCCTCCTTTCCTTTAGATTTTGCATTTGACTAAGGAGCCATTTCCATCCAGTTACACTTAGGGAACTTACAAGATACTTCCATGGGCCTTTTTTCCCAGGGCCCAAGAGGAATGCTTCATTAGGACAGATCCTTGTTTCAGCAGCTGTGACTGCTGTCTTTTTGGAACAAAGGAGTAATTGGAAATCATTTGTAATAAAAGCCTCTTCTCTCTTTCTGACATAAGAGCCTTTGTATTTTGACTTCTTTGAAAATTACAGAGAAAATAAATGAAACCAGAAAAAAAAAATGCCAGAAAACCCAACACCTCATCCAAATTACCTCCCCAACCAAAACTGAAACACCTTCAGAAGAAGGAGCTTTTTTTTTTTTTTTTTTGTCTTTAATCTAAGGGTAGCGAAAAAGCCTAGGTAGTCTCTGGGACTACTTTAATCAACTTAATGCAGTCTGTAGACTTCAGGCTTTGGGCTAATACAAAGAGACACTCAGATGCAAGCCAGTGAGTGAATGCTTTCACAGGGCATTGGACGAAAACCAGCTCTATGCAATAAAAGGAGAGGTCCAACAGGAGTCAGTGATATGGTCCATTCCGGCTGGACTGATGCCGTCTGGAAATGGGTTATGTTCCTAAAGGTGTAGTGGCAAGAGCCAGCTGGTCCCCCCATCTAGCATAATTTCCTTCGCAAGTCGCTTGTGAGAATAAAAGTGCATGGTGATGGACCTTTGTTAGTTCAAAGGTTTTTACCTCTTTATTCTAAAGCCCCATTGTGAATTCACAGGGCTTAAAATATGTATTACTGTCCCTTTCATTTTATCGTTCTAAAAGAAATCAAAGACAAAACTTTTTTCCCCCAATGAGCTTGTCTGTTTGAAATCACAGGGTGTTTGTACATATGGTCTTCTAATACCTCAAGTGAATCTTTGCAATTTCTGTGGGAGTTGTGAGGCATTTGTCTTCCTTAAAGAGTTGCGAGGAGCCCTTGCAAAAAGACTGATTTGCTTTCTCTTCCTTTTCAGTAATTACAGCTTATTGTAAAATAAGACAGAATAAACTACAAGTACATTTTTAAGGGTCTGGAAGGCTGTTAATCGCCCCCCCCCCATGACAGTTGAGTAATTCATCTTGCTATAATCTCAACTCTTGAGTATTTCTGTCCACAACTTTTGCTTCAACAAAATTTCTGGTTAAATCAAATAGGTCTTGAGGGGCACCTGGGTGGCTCAGTCGTTAAGTGTCTGCCTTCGGCTAAGGGTGTGATCCCAAGGTTCTGGCGTCAAGCCCCACATCGGGCTCCTTGCTCTGCCGGGAAACCTGCTTCTTCCTCTCCCACTCCCCCTGCTTGTGTTCCCTCTCTCACTGGCCGTCTCTCTCTCTGTCAAATAAATAAAATCTTAAAAAAAAAAATAGGTCTTGAGCCTCAACATTGTGTACTGCATAGGCTGATGCTAGTAAAAATATGAAAATTTTAGTTGTACAGTGCAAATAATACTCTCCTGAACATCACTAATTGCTGTTTGCTGTGATTGGCCTGAGGGATTGTCCCTGAAGGCACATGCTTCATATTGTGAATTGCTTGCTCACTGGAGTCTCTATGTCCTATATTTTTTTGTCTGACACACAATCCATACTATAAAGTCTATCTTTTATCCACTCAGTACAGCTGAAAGTGTGATTTTGGTGATTGACAGTTTGTAAAAAAAAAAAAGAAAGAAAAGAAAAGGAGAAATGCTCATTTACTTAAAAACTGGAGAAACAATAATCTGTTACCAGTACAAAAACATTGGTGACACTACCCAGTTTCCCAAAGAAATATTTTGTTCATCATCTCCTGAAATGTGAATCACAACACTCGTGACAGGTGAACGAAGAGAGGAAAATTAAGATATGGGCACAAACAAAAGCAACATTAATAATTCAGGTAAATAAAATTTGTATACAAAAGAAAACTGTCAAGGTGATGGAGAATGTTTCTGCAAATACAGGACATTTAGGCAACGGGAAAATGAGCTGAGCTTTGAATGTTTTACATTCCACATAAGGGCTTTATGTAGTTTGAATTTCCTTTTCCTGATTCCATTGTTGTAGCAAACATTATTTACTATGATTTATAATCTTTCCTAGGTTAAATGAGTTGGAGTTTTTCCTTTATCCACATTGCTGGAATTTTAAAGGACCAACCACAGGTAGACCATGAACCGTTCTTTAATCTTTTATAGTTTATTTACATTAGCTTTAATTGAAAGCCATTCCTTTCTTCCTGAGCCGTTTGTACTAATTTTGTCACATCTCACTGGCAGAGTCTCCGTGGGTCTCTCCATGTAGTTTGGCTGCTTTAATTTTTTTTTAAAGATTTTATTTATTTATTTGACAGAGATAGAGACAGCCAGCGAGAGAGGGAACACAAGCAGGGGGAGTGGGAGAGGAAGAAGCAGGCTCATAGTGGAGGAACCTGATGTGGGGCTCGATCCCATAATGCCGGGATCACGCCCTGAGCTGAAGGCAGACGCTTAACCGCTGTTCCACCCAGGCGCCCCTGGCTGCTTTAACTTTTAAGGCACAATGTAAAGACATCNCCCATAACGCCGGGATCACGCCCTGAGCCGAAGGCAGACGCTTAACCGCTGTGCCACCCAGGCACCCCTGGCTGCTTTAACTTTTAAGGCACAATGTAAAGACATAATTCACCAAAGTTATCTTTAAGATGTGAGTTAGGAGATCAAGTGGCATTGACAACAATCAAAAGATGCATTGACAAGAATCACTGATTTCAAGAAAGATCTTATAGCAGATTGGAGAAATTGTCATTACCTGCATTGGAATGATACCTGGTTTTTCTAGCTTGCTTTGTTTATTCAGCAGATATTTACTGACATCCCATTGTGTACCTGGAACTGTGCTAGAATTTGAGGATAGGAAAATAAACAAGGGGCATATAAATATAAAGAGGTTCACAATCAATGACACAAAGGAATAATGGCAATTGGGTATGGAAGGGGATGAAAATGCTTCAGGAAAAGGGAACTGTGTGAGCCCTGCATAGTGAAACTGGGGGCCTGCAAGTGTTTGAAGTGGCAGGTTTGTGTGTTGAGGGGGAAGGGAAAGAGTGAAGGTGTGTAGATGAGGCCAGATCACATTTATGCGACAAGACAACTACTGACGAATTTTAAGCAGGGAAAGACTGATCAAACCGGAGCAGGGAAAGACTGATCAAACCGGAGCTATTGAGAGGTCACCTGGGCAGTTGTGAGATACTGNCCCTGCATAGTGAAACTGGGGGCCTGCAAGTGTTTGAAGTGGCAGGTTTGTGTGTTGAGGGGGAAGGGAAAGAGTGAAGGTGTGTAGATGAGGCCAGATCACATTTATGCGACAAGACAACTGCTGACGAATTTTAAGCAGGGAAAGACTGATCAAACCGGAGCTATTGAGAGGTCACCTGGGCAATTGTGTGGAATATGAATTTAAGAGATACTGGCTGCAGAGTGAGTACAAGGATCCTAGAGTAATTTGGGGGAAGTCTGATAACTGTGTTAATTTAGGCAGAGGGGATGGCTCGTTGGGTATAGATTCATGAGCAATTTAAGGGGTTAGGATTGATAGCATTTGGTGATTGGATATAGGGGGCGAGGGGAAAGGTAAAATCTTGTACAACTTCCAGGTTTCTGATTTGAGAGACTGGATGAAGGGTGGTCCCATTGGGAAATATGGGAACAGAAATGTCTTTGATGGTGGTTGGTAGTCTTGGGTGAGGTAGCCGGATCAGGAGCTTAGTTTTAGACTTCTTGAGTTGATTGTGTATGTCCCTGTGTCAGGAGAGAATTCTAGGTCAAGGATATAGATTGGGGAATATTTTATTTCTAATAGTAGCTAATGGTTCAGATAAAGATACACAACTTTAAAAAAATGTCCTTTCAATATTTTGTTTGTTTTTTAAATGGGAAAATACACGTGTATAGTAAAAATCAATCACATGGATACAGTAAAAAATCTTCCTCCTATCCCAGACCCACAATTTCTGTCTTTAGATGTAGCTGTTGTTCACAGTTTTCAGAAATGCACACAAAATTTCCTTTCCAAGTATAAGAATAAATGTGTATAAATAGATGTGAGTGTAAATACAAGTACGTGTATGTATTTTAAATTGAAAAGGCAGTATATTATATTTACTCTTCTGCATGTAATTTGGTGTTGCTTTTCATTATACCTTGGAAATCATGTCCTATCAACACATATGCGTTCTACTTCATGGTTTTTAATGGTTGTGTAGATTCCATTTCATGAGTGGACCTAGTGTCTTAAACCATTTTTTTTACTGGTGGCTACTTAATTTTTTTTCTTCAAGTTTTTATGATAAACAATGCTTCAGTGAACAGCTCTGCATATATAGCTTGGCTTATTTTTGCAAGTACATTGCTAGTGGATTTGCTGAAGGGTGAATTCCTGGCAGTTAAATTGCTGTGAAACGTAGAGTCAAATTGGTTTCCAAAGAGGTTATGCCAATTTACGTGTTCACCAGTCGTGTCTGAAGGAGCCCGTTGCCCCGTATTCTAGCCGATGTCGGGAACTACCGCAGCATGTTCTGAGCTCTACCAGTCTTGTGGTGAATAATTGCCTATCCTTTAAAGTGGATTGGTGGCCAGAAGCCCATGACCCTGGCTTGTTCCTGTGACTTCCCTCTAGAGAGATCTGTTTCCTGGAGACCCTCTAGCGTCTGTGTCTTTAGAACTTTTCTCTTACACTAGCAAGACCCTAGCGGGGTTGCAGGCACTCGTACAGCGTCCTGCGCGGAGAGTGAATGCTTGACTGCCAGTTTTCTAGGAGCCAAGGAGAGAGTCTGTTTTCAGCACAGAACTCATGCCCTTAACTGTACATAGGGTGCCCCGGCCAAGGACTTGGTTACCAGTCCTCCCCTCAAGACTGAAGCTCATCTTTTTTCCTAGATGAGAGTGGGGCAGGGATGGAGGAGGAGATGTGGGAGGATCCGGCTGCTTCTTAAACAAAGGTTTCAGCTAATTCTCCTTATTTTTAGTACTCTCTCCCTTCACCCCCCGCTTCTAGAAGAATGTGGAATTCCTACTTCTGATCATTGCAGGGATTCTGCCTTATGAATTCTGTTGGTTTGCTGTTTTCCCCATAACCAGTTTAAGATACAGTGCTCTGCGGTCTGCTGAGTCATTTATCATTCCCAGTGTATTTACAAGTTTGCAAAGATATTGTCCCCTCTCCTGTTCACCCTATCTCACTTAAATAAAATGAGTGATGTAACTGGGGGGAGCAAGAGTGATAGATGTGTGTTCAGTCTGATGTTTCATCTGGTAGTCTAGTAATCCCTCGAACTCTCAATGTCCTTATCTGAGGAAAAGGATGATGATAGCGTTTTCCTCAGTTGTGAGGATGGAATTGAGGTAATACAAGGAAAGTACAAATCATGGTCTCTCAATGAATGTTGGTTGTGAGTATAATATGTATTTATGTATGTTAGTATAATGTGTAACCTGTATGACTACATCCCTCCCACACTTGTGGAATATATTGCAAATATATTGGAAATAAATCTTTTTTTTCCTGCCTGAGTGTCACAGACAGCTGTTACCAATGGGTTGGAGCATTTGCCAGAGATTGAAACACTTGCCAGTACTGTAAGTGCTGGGCCAGAGGTTGATCTGAGAGACAGAAAGCACGCTATATTTAAAAAGCTGCCTTCTCTGAGAAAGGGAGCCCTCTTGCACTGCTGGTGGGCATGCAAACTGGTGCAGCCATTCTGGAAAACATTGTGGAGTTTCCTCAAAAAGTTAAAACTAGAACTATTCTGTGATCCAGCAAATGCACTACTAGGTATTTTCCCAAAGGTTACAAAAATATAGATTTGATGGGGTACATGCACCCTGATGTTTATAGCATCATTATCAACAATAGCCAAACTATGGAGAGAGCCCGAATGTCCATCAATAGATGAATGGATAAAGATGTGTGTGTGTGTGTGTGTGTGTGTGTGTGTGTGTGTAGGACTATTACTCAGCCATCAAAAAGAATGAAATCTTTTCATTTACAATGACGTGAATGGAGCTAGAGTGTATTATGCTAAGTAAAATAAGTCCGTGAGAGAAAGACAAATACCATATGACCTCACTCATATGTGGAATTTAAGAAAGAAAACGTATGAACATAAGGGAAGGGGGAAAAGAAAAAAAAGAGAGAGGGAAACAAACCATAAGAGACTCTTCACGATAGAGAGCAAACTGGGAGTTGATGGAGGGAGGTGGTTGGGGGATGGGCTGGTTGGGTGACGGTCATTAAGGAGTTCACTTGATATGATGAGCACTGGGTATTGTATGTAAATGATGAATCACTCAATTCTGTTCCTGAAACCTATATTGCACTGTATGTTAACTAAGTAAAATTTAAATTAAAAAACCGATGCCTTCTCCTCTGATCTGGATCAGATTTGTATGCCTTGCTCTCCTTTTACTGTCGACATTATAATGCGAGGAACTGACTTTTCTCTCTCTCTCTTTTTTGTTTTAAGATTTATTTATTTGACAGAGAGAGAGACAGCGAGAGAGGGAACACAAGTAGGAGAGGGAGAAGCAGGCTTCCTGCCCAGCAGGGAGCCTGATGTGGGGCTGGAGCCCAATGTGGGGCTCGATCCCAGAACCCTGGGATCATGACCTGAGCCAAAGGCAGACGCTTAATGACTGAGCCACCCAAGCGCCCTGGAACTGACTTTTCATTGGGTGGCCACAAATGTCAGTGTCTGTAGGTCTTTTCTTTTGGGCTAGCTGGTTTCCCCAAGGGGAAGTTTTTAATGTTCTACCTGGGAATGGCAACCTGTTGCTAGACCTTGGATTGCAGAACAGGATAAGGGCTCTGTGGGCTTGCTCTTCCCTACGTAGCTTTGAGTGGAAGCCCTGTTTGTCACTTCAGTCCTATCTTCAGCTGTGCCAGTGGCTCTGGGGTTCAACCTGCCAAGAAGAAAACCTCTTATCTCGTGCTGGGTGCGGGGAGCAGTTTCATGGCTCTGTGGGATGTGGGGGCAGTTCTGGGAGTTGAACCACTCTTTATAGCAATGCCTTGTAGCCTTTAATGTGTTTACAGATCACCTGGGAATCTTAGGCCCTGAATCAGTAGGTCTGGAGTGGTACCTGGAATTAATTAATTTCCTTCCTTCCGATTTATTTATTTGAGAGCGAGAGTGGGGGGAGGGGCAGAGGGAGAGAGAGAGAATCTCAAGTAGACTCTCCACTGAGCAGGGAGCCCAACCCGAGGCTCGATCTCACAGCCCTGAGACCATGACGAGCTGAAATCAAGTCAGATGCTTCACTGACTGAGCCAGCCGGGTGGCCCTGGAATGCTGCATTTCTAACAGGCTTTTTAGAGCCGCCTAGGTAGCTGGTCCACAGACTGAATAACAAAGCTTTCCATAGGCTACCCATCTGGCTCTCTTGGTGCCTTGTACTTCTTTGCTTTCTGGGGGTTCTGGTGGCATAACTAAAGTTGTTTTTTGTTAGTTTTTCCCTCTATAGGCTCAGGCTTCAGGTTTTCCTGCTTTGCAACATGACTCACCACTTGTTAATATTCATGTGAGATAAGAAAATCTCTTCTGTTTTTGTTTTCTGTCCTCTTTGTCTTTGTGGGTTTGTAGCTTTCCATTCCTTGTTTGTCATTTTAGTGAGGGGCGAGTGGGAGCAGAGATAACTATAGGAGTTCAAATTGCCATTCTCCGAAGTCAAGTAGACAATTGCAGGTGTCTGAAAAACACTTTCCGACTGTAAAGTTCTATAGAAGTTAGTTAAGAGATTATTTGTTGAGCCTACCAGGAGGTAATGGTCAGTGGTCTCTGTGTACTCTTATTCCATCAAGTACATAAGTACTTGGTGTGTATGGCTAGGATCCATCAGGTATAGAGCTGGGGCCTTGAAGAACAGAGGAGGGAAATAATGCATGAAAAGTATGAATGTGGTGAATTACCCAAAGGTAATTATGGATTCAGCAATAGCCAGTTTACTGTTGCATATCTATAGGAATTTTTCTACCTTAAATGTTGGAATAATACAACTTCAGTTCTGATTAAATTTAAGACAGCAGGTGTGGTTCTGCACAGGTAGAATCAGAGAAACAACCAAGGCTATGGGCCAAAGATTAGATCTATCATCTATCTCCTGTTTTTCTACCTACCGTATATGGATGTAAAAGGGTATATATCCCCTCCGGATGTATATTCATATCCTCTAGGATTTATTTATGCATCTGGGAGCAAATACAAATTATATTATTCTCCTCTTCTTTTAAAACAAAGAATAGCTGTTACGTATATTATTTTACACATTATTTTTTTCCCAATGCAGTATTTGGTATACAACATCATGCTTTTTAATAGTTTGCATACTATTCTACTCTATGAATGTACCATAGTTAATTTAGTACATCCTCTGTTGCACATCTGATATCCAGGTTGTTTCCAATCTTTTGCTTTTACAAATGTTGCTGAAATCAATGTGATTTCATATGTGTACTCTTAGATTTTTATGGTAAAATTTTTTAATGGAATAGATCACAGGGAACATTATATTTATAGATATTGCCAATTATTAGTTGTTCTCCATAAGTATTAAACAAATTTATACTGGGGCACCTGGGTGGCCAAGTTGGTTAAGCATCTGAATCTTGACTTTGGCTCAGGTCATGATCTTGGGGTGGTGAGATCAAGCCTGGTGTCAGGCTCCCTGCTTGAGATTCTTGAATTCTCCCTCTCCCTCTACCACTCCCCACTGTGTTCTCTCTCTCTCAAGTAAACAAATACATCTTTTAAAAAAATTTATACTTCTGCCAGCAATGCTGAAGAGTGCATATTATCTCACAAATAATACATTACCAGTTTCATATTGTTGCCAGTATGATAGCTTTTTAAAAAGGCATTTTTCTTGGTATGTCTGAGGTTGAACCTTTTCATATGTTTAAGGGCATATTGTATGCTCTAAATGGCATGTGTATATTTTGAATGTCCACTTACTTTGCCAGTTTTTCTACTGGATTTTTTTCTTACAGGTTTTTGGGGGAACTCTTTATGTATTAAGGAGATGTGGCACACATTCTAAGGTGATCCCTGTTGAGTGATGCCCTTGTGTAATTCCCTCTCCTTAAACGAGGGCAGAACCTGTGGTGGCCCGCTTCTAACAAAGAGGTCAGCAGTAAAGAGATTTTGCATATCTAATTAAAGTCCTTCCCCACTTAATTTTAAGTTAATCAAAAGGGTGATCCTGGGCGTGTCTGACCTAATCAGGCAGGCCCTTTACGAGGGAGTTTAGAAGGCAGAGGCTGGAAGCAGCAGAACGTGTTCTCTTTGTTGCTGGTCTTGAAGAAGGAAGCTGCCGTGGATTCTGGCTGCCATTAGCGGGAGTTTGCAAGCAGGTCCTTCCCTAGTCAAACCTCCAGATGAGAGTATAGCTTTTAGGTTTTGAGTCATAATTGGAAAGACTTTCCCTATTCTAAGATTATAAAAAATTTCTGCAAGTTTTCTTTGTCTTTTTTTTTTTTTAAAGATTTTATTTATTTATTTGACAGAGATGGAGACAGCTAGCGAGAGAGGGAACACAAGCAGGGGGAGTGAGAGGAAGAAGCAGGCTCATAGCGGAGGAGCCTGGTGTGGGGCTCGATCCCGTGACGCCGGGATCACGCCCTGAGCCGAAGGCAGACGCTCAACCGCTATGCCACCCAGGCGTCCCTGCAAGTTTTCTTCTACAACTTTTGAGATTTTATTTTTGTACATTTAAAAGTCTTTGATCTGGGGCGCCTGGGTGGCACAGTCGTTAAGTGTCTGCCTTCGGCTCAGGGCGTCATCCCTGCGTTCTGGGATCGAGCCCCACATCAGGCTCCTCCGCTATGAGCCTGCTTCTTCCTCTCCCACTCCCCCCGCTTGTGTTCCCTCTCTCGCTGGCTGTCTCTATCTCTGTTAAATAAATTAATAAAATCTTAAAAAAAAAGTCTTTGATCTGTTTGGAATTTAATGTGGCTTAAGGTGCAAAAAAATGGATAAAATTTGTTTTTTCCAGATGGCTGCCCAGATATCTCAATACTCCTTATTTAGTGGTTCAACTTATTCCCCTTTGGTCTGAGAGGAATTTTTTTTTTCATAAATTCCCTTATGTATTGGGATTATCTAAACCTTTAATATTTTAATATTTTGGTAGCATAATTTCTTGAATGTAACTTGGAAAATTATTTCTTTGAACTTTTTTTAGGGAGGGGCCTATTTCTTAGAAGTCAGGAATTTTAACCAGTCATCTTTGTATCTCCATAGTTTAGCCCACTGTTCGGAATACAGTAGACCCTCAATGAAGGCTAATTGAAGGAATTAATAATGGTGTTCATATAATGTAGAATGTAATTTATGGAATGCTTTTGTTCAATGTTAACCTTCCTTAACCAGCAGCTGAATCAGAGTTTAGGGAATTATGACTGGGGGGCTCAGGCTCTGCCCTACAAATGAATCTTTAGACGCATACTCAGTGCATATCTGTAGACTTATGATTGTAATCTTGAGAACCAAAGAGAAATGAAGTGAATAGCAATGTCTTTCTAGTCTCCCCCCGCAGTTGAGAGAAAGCAAAATAAACTTGTTGGCCATCAGTTAGTAATCATTTGCATTATTAGGGGTGATGGGAACACCTACTGCTCAGACCTCTAGTTTACATGGGCAGGAATTTCCCTTTTGCCTTACCGCTTACTCCATCCTACAGAGGATCCCACAGAGGTACTGTGATAAAGTGATACATGTAAAATAAAATAGCGTATCTTGTTCACGAGACAGCGATAAATGATAGAGAAAAATAATGCAGGTTAGGAATATTAGAAGAATCCATCTTGGTGGCAGTTTGCATGGTCAGAGAGCGCTTCACTGCGTAGGTAGGCTCTGAATAAAGACTTAAAAAAGATAAAAAAGCACAGCCATATAAATACCTGGGACAGAAGTGTTGCAGGCAGAAAGAACCCCAAATGCAATGGCTCTGAGGCCAGAGCTTATGTGAGTTTGGTAGAGGAACTGGACATACAAAGCCTAGCCATTTTCTCATACTGTGTGTGTGTGTGTGTGTGTGTGTGTGTGTGTGTGTGTGTTCAACTGCTTACAGGAGGCACACATGCTAACCCAATTTTCTTTTAAAAAATTTTAAATTTTGGGGCGCCTGGGTGGCACAGAGGTTAAGCATCTGCCTTCGGCTCAGGGCGTGATCCCGGCGTTATGGGATCAAGCCCCACATCAGGCTCCTCTGCTTTGAGCCTGCTTCTTCCTCTCCCACTCCCCCTGCTTGTTTTCCCTCTCTCGCTGGCTGTCTCTATCTCTGTCAAATAAATAAATAAAATCTTTAAAAAAAATAAATAAATAAAAATTTTAAATTTAAATTCAATTCAACTACCGTATATTGTATTAGTTTCAGAGGTAGAATTAGTGATTCATCTGTTGCATACAACATCTAGAGCTGATTATATCAAGTGCCCTCCTTAATGCCCATCCCCCAGTTACCTCATCTTCCCCACCACATCCCCTCCAGCAACCTTTAATTTGTTCCCTATGGTTAAGAGTCTTTTCTGGTTTGTCTCCCTCTGTTTTGGTCTTATTTTATCCTTCCTTTCCTTCCCCTATGTTCATCTGTTTCATTTCTTCAATTCCACCTATGAGTGAAACCATATGGTATTTGTCTTTCTCTGATGGACTTATTTCAATTAGCATAATACCCTCTAGTTCCACCCCTGTTGTTGCAAATGGAAAGATTTCATTCTTTTTGATGGCTGAGTAATATTCCTGTGTGTGTGTGTGTGTGTGTGTGTGTGTGTGTACGCACACATGCATACCACATCTTCTTTATCCATTCATCTGTTGATGGACATCTGGGCCCTTTCCAGAGTTTGGCTGTTGTGGACATTGCTGCTATAAACATTGGAGAACCTCCATACTGTTTTCCAGAGTGGCTGCACCAGTTTGCATTCCCACCAACGGTGCAAGAGGGTTCCCCTTTCTCCGTATCCTCGCCAATGTCTATTGTTTCCTGACTTGTTAATTTTAGCCATTCTGACCGGTGTGAGGTGGTATCTCATTGTGTAATCTGATTTTCTATGTCAATGTTCTAAAGCAGAAATTGGATGAACAGATGGTAGTATTTACACAACGTCGTCTTGGAGAATGCATCCCTTCAATGCTTGATGTTCCTGATGGCCAGGTAGGCCTGCAATTCTCCACTGCATGGGACTGAGGGAATGAATTTACTTCCATCCACTGCTGACACATACCTAAGCCATGTCCTTCAACCTGGACTGACCTTTGCTGGTGATCCTGCTGATATTCTGATCTCTATCTGTTGTTTAGCTCTCAAATGGTTTGGAACTTGGGCTGAGTAAAGCATTCTATTTAATGGGCTTCCTCAAGCCTTATCAGTGTTTAATCTGAATTACTTCATTTTATTTATTTATTTATTTATTATTTATTTATAGATTTTATTTATTTAGTTAGAGCAAGCGAGAGAGAGAGAGAGAGAGAGAGCGCGCGCGCAAGCATGAGCCGGGGAGACGGGCAGAGGGAGAGAGAGAAGCACTCCCCGCTGAGCAGGGAGCCTGATGTGGGACTCCATCCCAGGACCCTGAGATCATGACCTGAGCCAAAGGCAGATGCTTAACCGACTGAGCCACCTAGGTGCCCCTAATCTGAATTACTTTAATTGTAGTCTTCCCCTGATCACCTCCCTAGACTCTGTCTTCTGAAATTACCTAATTCAACCAATTTTGTTTTAACATATTGTGTGTTGGCTCAGTGTTAAGTATTTAAAATTGAGATAACTGACTAATTTTACTAATGGTGGGGTGTGTTTCATGTAGCTTTATAGCTCATCTCTATATGCTCATTGATGGCAGTTCATATTATGTATATAGGTTCATTCAGTAGTTTCAGAGAATGAGCAGAGCCTGCGAAATTCATTAAATATTGCCACAATAAGAAAAAAGGACAAACCACAAGAGAAAAACAATCTGTACATGAGATTTCACTACAAACTAGACTGTTTCAGTGTTTATAAATATTCGTCTGTGGAGAGAAGTACATGTATTATAATAATTATGCATTAGTGCCTCATTAGTAGGGGGTTACATCCATGCTGTTTCTTTTTCCTCTAGTGTATTTCTGATAAGTTAGCATTTTTAAAGTCTTATTTAAAATGTAATAAAAACAGAGGAGAGTGTGTGCGTGTATATTCAAGAGTAGATCATTTGTAATTCCTTCAGCTATGTGAAGAAACATGTTCTATGGGCTTCTGAGCCTACAGAGAAGATGTAAACTATTGCCTTCCTCATTCAGGACCAGAACCTCATGACTTGAAAAGTGACAAGCAGGTCACATCAGAACAGAACTTTTATTGTTATTGATGTTTTATTTTTGATGCCATTATACACATTTAAATTCTAGGTCCCTAAATATGTTTTTCGAAACTGATCCTTTCCTGATCAGCACTCCCAGAAATGCCTTATTATGCACCTTGTAGGTGCCTTCTCATTGCAAAATTAGACGGAGATAGCAAGAGCGAGCATGAGCAGGGAGGAGAGGGAGAAGCAGGCTCCCCGCTGAGCAGGGAGCTGGATGCAGGACTCCATCCCAGGACCCTGGGATCATGACCTGAGCCAAAGGCAGATGCTTAGCCGTCTGAGCCACACAGGTGCCCCATGGAGTAACCACTGTTAGAATATATTTATAAGTTAAGATTCTTAAGTGCAAATTACAGAAAATGCTGGCTGATTGAAGCAAGAAAGGAATATATTTAAAAAGATACATGGTAGCTTTCTGAATCTTCAGAAGGGAGAACCAGATTGAGGATGATGCAGCCAGGAGGTAAAAAGTGCAGCATCCAAAATAACACGGAGGTCATTGCTGCCGTGGCCGCGGTGTGGTCAGCGCTGGCCCCAGCACCGTGGCCGTTGCTTCTCGGCAGTTCCATCCTCCTGTCATGGCCACCGCCCCCGCAGACACACGTGTTCCTGGTCCCTGCAAGTCTGGGCTGGGTGCTTTGGTTAGCATAGCCTAGATGTAGTGAGGGCTTAGAAAGCAACTGTCTGGGATTTTCAGGGACAAAGTCACAAAGAGATCACAAGTAGGGACCCTGGAACCCAATTTCTTGGGTTGCAATTTGTTTATCTATTTATTGGTTGTAATTGTGGGCAGGTTACCTGACCTCTTTGTGTCTCAGTTTCCTTTTCTGTAAAGTAGGGATAATAGTTGTAATTACTTCATAAGGTTGTAGTGAAAATGAAAGAAGTTATCTTAGGCAAATTGCTTAGGAAAGTTCCTGATTGAAATCTTACCATTTACATCCATGTGGAGGGTATTATGCTGAGCAAAATAAGTCAATCAGAGAAAGACAATCATTGTATGGTTTCACTGGTATGAGGAATATAGAAACAGCGTAGAGGATCGCAAGAGAAGGGAAGGAAAAACGGAATGGGAAGAAATCAGAGAGGGAAACAAACCAGGAGGCTCTTAACTGTGAGAAAGAAACAGTTGCTGGAGGGGAGGTGGATGGGAGAATGGGGTAACTGGGTGATGGGCCTTAAGGAGGGTACGTGACATGATGAGCACTGGGTGTTGTATGCTACTGATGAGTTACTGACCTCTACCTCTGAAACTAATAATGTTCCATATGTTGGCTAATTGAATTTAAATTTTAAAAAGTTCCTGATGATAATAAAAATAAAAAATGTTAGCTATTATTGTTATTATCATTTCAGATTATATAGCGAAACTTGATTCTTTCCATTAAGACTTATGGAGAACAGGAGGATTACACAAATTTAGAAAAGGAGTTCATGCATGGGCAGCCAGAAAAAATAACAAGTATCCATTATCATAGGTGTCCTTCCAGACTTTTTACCCATCCATTTGCAATTAAGACATTTGTGCTTGTGCGTGCGTGCGTGTGTGTGTGTCAGTTAGGATACTCAACTCAAATCTAGCACAAACAACCTCAGACACAGAGGGTGGGAATTTATTGGCTTTTGTAATCAAACCACAGAGGGAGGACAGGGAGGCAGCTAGATCTCAAGGACAACTGGAATCGTAATGTTCAATGCCACTAACACTCTTTCCGTCTCTTACCTCTGTTTCTCTTGGTGTATCATATCATTCTCTTATATCCAGTTCTTCTCCAAGACCGTCTCTGGCAACATTGGGCCTCGTCTGTCTTCCTACTTCACCACCGTGAGGAGGTGGAGCTGTCCTTCCTCTGATGCCTAGGCAGGTGTGGGTTGGCTGCGGTCGGTCACTGTGGCTGGGTTGGTTATCATCAGGGAACATGGAAGCTCCTACGAAGACCACGTGTTTCAAATTTGGGAAATACATTTTTCAGAAGAAGTAGGGAAGGAGTATTTGGGAGGAGGTTTTATGTGTTTTCTAATTAACCTTCATGGCAAGCTAAAAATTCCTTTACGTTAAAAAAATCTGTTTTTAAATTAGAAATAAAAAGCCCACGTAACAGAAGTGTTAGGTACTGATTTTTAAAACCTTGGAGATCAGCAGTGTGGGCTGCCAAGTTAACTTGTACAGTTCCTTGGAATAAACTTCTGTCATCTTTCAACTGTAGAGTATCCTGAGTTGCAAGGGAGCTTTAAAAAAACTGTTACTATTTGCAGCCATTTATCTGTGTGAATCAATTCTCTGCCACTAAAACAGAATACAACAAAACAAACAGAACGAAACAAAACAAAATGTGGGGATACTGCTATGACTGTGGCTGTCAGCTGCCACTCCTAATTTCGAATTTTGTATTCAACCAAACTGCTGGGTGTTCTCATTGATTGACTTCATAGTAAGTAAATATTTTACATCTTAATTTATAAAATTAATGTGTATAAAAGTATTGCATTCAGATGTTTTATTTTCTTGTAAGATTTCATTTGAAAGGATTCTCCTGCTAAAATTTGAAAATCAGTATATTAGAGTAGGGGTTAGCAAGTTTCTGTAAAGGGCCATATAGTAAATATTTGAGACTTTGTGGGTCATACGGTCTCCGTTGCAATGACTCTGTTCTGCCATGGCGGTGTGCAATAGATAATACATAAATGAACTACGGCGACTGTTCCAATAAAACTTTATTTACAAAAACTGGAGGTAGACTGGATTTGGCCAGTAGGCTGGGCTATAGTTTGCCAACCACTATGTATTAGAGCTTTTGCCGTAAACAGATAGATTGGACTATTCAGACTAGTTACATAGTTACCTTTAATGAAGGCGGAAAATGAGCTTCCCTCTCATTCTGTACTAACAGTTACTTTCAAGAAAGTACTAACAGTTACTTTCTTCTTAAAAAGTTCTGATTTTAGTTAAAATTACCTTGCTGATAGCTTAATTGAAATTGTTTGGTCACACTGTTTTTGAGATCCACCAACTTTCAATAAACCCCAATATGCAGTATTTTACGTGTTCTTTAGTGTAAAATAACCTGAACGAGTTTGTATGCCATGTATTTGATGATAATTATCTTTTATGGTGGAGATTTACTAATTAACTAATCTTTACTTCTGATCTCATTTGCAAGAGTAAGTGAAGAGTTTAAACTAGGCATAGTAATCTAATCTTCCAAATTGATACTTCTTTTTCTTTTGCTCACAAAAGTTTGTATCCTCTGAAAAAGGGCCCGAATAAATGTATCATTTGTCACTAGCTAAAAACTGTCATCATTAACTTGATTAATCAAATGCTGATCTTAAAGATGGATTGAAACATAAACTAGCCAGCCTGGTTCCACATAATGAAGAGATTAATTTGACACACAAGACAACCAATTTAGTTTTACTCAATGATCATGCTTTATTTAGAAAGCCATCAATTAGTATATTTTTCCTTGATGTCCTATTTTTTCTTTCTAACAAGAGATGGTGATTTCCTCAAAAGTTAATCTGCTTCCCTTAAATATAAAAGGATATTTATCTTAGCACTCTTAAATTCCAAAATGTGAAACCCTAAGAGGAAATTGATGATGGCTTAAAAAGCTTACAGTGGAAATCTTTAGTTTAGGATATTGCTGATTTTCTTTTTGTAACGTGATTAGGGTTATGGTAGCAGAAGTCACAGCAAGAGAGACTCAGGGGCCCGTTCCTACTCCTTTTGGATGGAGATTAAAATGGCCCGTATATGTACTGAGAGTAAATTGTGCACTAACTTGCAAAGAAGTTAATTAGATTTTACTGCTTTTTTTGTGTTTGTGGTGGCTGGGAGAGGTTTTTGGCAAAGGAAAAGGATATTAAGTCCCAGTATCAGTCTTCTTTATATGATTGATACTTAAAGCAACTGAGAGAGCCGTATTCATGAGGTTTATGTGGCATATGGATTTTTAATCATCCCCTGTTGAGTAGCATTTCTTATTATGATGGGAAGAAACAGTAGCAAATATTTCATTAAGTAACTTAAGGCTAATGATGCTTTCTGGACGTGGAGTTTACTGTGAATGAGAAGTTGGATTTGACGTTTAAAGAGTTCTGAGTTGGATTAGATTTCAAATGCTAGACTTGAGGAATTTTTAAAAAGGGTGATGCTGTTTCATTAATAGTTGATGGAAAATTACCATTTGAAAGGCTGGTGTGTTTTAGAACCTATTACGGGTAATTAGATGGCATGCCATTTATGGATTTGACAGATTGTTGAAATCTGTTTTGTTTTGTGTCTTGTTTTTTTTTGTGGGGAGGGGAATGCTACGTGTGTGACATGGTTGGTGTTTCTGCCTAAGTGTGTCAGCCTCCGGGTGCTTGTGGAAGCTTTCCAGAATTCCAGGGGTCTTTCGACGTGCTTAAGGAGACTGTAGGTGGTAGCCCAAGCTAGATTTCCCTGGTTCCTAACTCATCATGTAGGCTTTCTCCCTGCTGATAAAGCAGGATAACAATCTAAAAGTGGCAGGTCAACATTCCTGAAGTCCCCGGTACCATGGGCCACACCGGCATTTGATGATCTTAGCGTGTCTTCTCTCTCCTCAAGACAGGAGTGTTTGGAGGCTGCTTGGAGTTGGGTCCATAGTAGAAGTGGTCAGAACTTTCCTTGTTGCTGCTTGAAGGAGAGGATGTAAAGAGCAAACATTCCAAAATTGTGGAATGGATTTTAGAGACCTGTTTCCCAAGAGGACAGTCGTGGACTGGGAGTCAGGACTACTGTGTTCTAGGCCTCTTGCCACCAGTAAGTAATTGTGTCACCTTGGGCAAGTTTCCCCGCTCTTTTAGAGGTTAGAAAAGTATAGATTTATTGCTCAGATAGAAAGTGGGCAACATGAGAGGACAACATGAGAAGAATACATTAATATTTTAATACTGTTCAGAGGCATAAGCATGAACAGTTGTAGAAAATATGTACTTGAGGGAAAAAGTAAGTTTATCATTGAGAATGGATTCCCACAAAGCTGAAACAATCTGTTAAGGATTGATGGCTTGACCTTCAACCCATCCATATATTTTTCATTTCTTAAAAGCAAAAACATCTCTTCCTCCCCCTTCCTGCTGCCCTTCCTCCTGATTACAAAAGATTTTTCTTTTGTAGAAAATTTGGAAAATACAGATAATTACAAGGAAGAAATGAAAAAAATTTTACCACCCAGAAATCAAGACCTTAAGATTTTAATATAACCTTCTTGTTTCTTTCCTCTGTATGTGTGTGTGTGTGTATGCACGTAATTAGAATCCTGCTGAATGTAGTTTTTCCATTGTATTGTTTTAATTTAATAATATTCTGTGAACATTTTCTCACCTTGAGTATTCTTCTAAAATATAATTTTAAATAAATGCATAGTATTCCAGAACATGCAACTTGTTTAAAAGGGTTTCTTTCCCATTACAAAATGTTCTTTGGCAACAAATTTGGAAAATGTAGAATGAGAGAAAGAAGAAAAATAAAATCAGTGATAATTCAGTTATTCAAAGAAATCAGTCTTCTGGTCTGTTTTTCTATGCATTTCACTATATTTGTAGTTTGTCTTCTGCCTTTTGTTTAACAGTATGACATAGATATTTTCCTTTATTATGGAAATTTATCTTAAGTATGTTTAACATTAAAATTGGTAGTTACGTTTGGTTTTGTACAGTCTTCGTAATTAATATTTCCGTGGTTATGTATATAATAAGTGCAATTATGTTTCACCATTCTTGCGCTTAACATTTATTGAGAGCTTGTTACGTACGAGACACTTAGCGTACACTTGTGAACAGGTCAGATGGTACAGATGAGGAATGGTAGTGGATATTCTTTCATAATCTTTTTGTTTCCACTACCATTATGTCTTCACACGTGAACTAGTATTTTGATCCTGTCGTTGCGATCCTGTCGTTTCACGGGTTTACCACTGGTGCACCTTGGATTGTTGTCAGTTTTTCCCTGTGAGAATTGTGATGAATATCCCTATAGCCAGTTATTTTTTCACACTTTTTTTTTAAAGATTTTATTTATTTATTTGACAGAGATAGAGACAGCCAGCGAGAGAGGGAACACAAGCAGGGGGAGTAGGAGAGGAAGAAGCAGGCCCACAGCGGAGGAGCCTGATGTGGGGCTCGATCCCACAACGCCGGGATCACGCCCTGAGCCGAAGGCAGACGCCCAACCACTGTGCCACCCAGGTGCCCCTGTTTTTTCACATTCTTAATTATTTCCCTATGACAGTTTTCTGGAGTTTAAAATGTCTTGATTAAAAGGCATCCATATTTTTAAGACTTTTGATATCTACTCTCAAAATGCTACCCAGAAAGTTTATATCAGGTTTCACGCCTAACTACAGTAATCGAGGGCATTTTTCCTAGGCAAAAAATGGCCTATCATTATTGTTTTAATTTTCATGTCTTGCTTTTATGCCAGAAAGGCCCCCCCATCACTCCTCCATTATGCACATTTAAAATTCACATAATTTTGTTTAAAATTTTTGATTCCTCATCTAAGTGAAAATTATTTTTTCTTGTGAATAACAATGTAAGGGTCAACTCTTTTCCTTCTTAAATAGCTAACCAGTGGTCCCAGCACCGTTTATTGAATAACTAATCCTTTCCACACTGATTGGAACAGCCATCTGGGTATATGCTTGGATATATTGCTGGGGTTTCAGTAGCACTTACCTGGTTACTGTACAGTTATTGCTCAGTTTTGTGTCTGGTAACACGAATTCCTTCCTTTTTAAAATTTTTCAGTCTTTGATTTACTTTTTTATTCTTTCAGATTCATCCTTTCTCTTTGTTCACATATTTCTCTATTTATTTTAGTTTTTTAAATGCAGGTGGCTGTGTTTGCAGCTCTTCCTGTGGCAGGCAAGATAAGGTCAAAGAGCGGAGAAGGAACCTAACTCTGTTGGCTCTGTCAGCCTTTTCTCGTTGGCTTTACAGTCTCCAGAAATGTCTCCTTGTTTTGATTTTCAGGTGGTATCTCTCCTCCGCTTCTGGCACTGCAGTGGATTAAAAAAACCTATTTATTCTGTAATTGTTGGATTTTGGGGAGGGAGAAGCATTAAACATGTCATTTATCAGCCATCGGAAATAAGAATATTCAGCCTTTTTTTTTTTTTTTTTTTAAAAAAGTGAGCATAGCATACGAGCTGTTAGAGGCAGTAAACATACAGAAGTCAATGTCATGGCTGCTCAGCAGCTCAGGCCTGGCAAAGAAATATGCACAAGTACGTTCCCAGCATTTGGATCACTGAAGCTTTGCCACAAGCTTTAAACATGTAATTGTTACTGCCATACTGGAGAAGGAAGACAAGAGAGAAAATTAGGACATTTGGGGCATGTTCATTCTTTTAGCAGCAGTAACTTGGCCAGAATGTTTCTGGAAGACGTATGCAGCAAATGCCCCTGGCACCCCGTGTCCTAGCTCCTCAGCCCACCTCGGTGTGTGGCTCAGCTGCAGTGGACAGTTCCATTCAAGTAACTAGTCACCTTGTGCTGTCGACACCGCGCTCCATGTGTCTTTCTGCTCTCTTCCCAGTGGCTTTCTCTGATGCCACAGGCACCTGTTCAGTCCCTGTGCAAGACCCAGGGTGTGGGGATGTGAACGCCCCTAAGCTCAACCCTCAACCAATGGGGGACAGAACACAGTGGATAAATGCTCCAGCCTCCTGTCTTTCAGGTACACAGTTCGGGGCGGAATGGTCCTTGTGTATGTTTCTCAAATGGCCCTCACTTGATCAAATCCTCATTGTCCACAGTAGGGAGGTTGGTAATGCAGACTGATTTTGAGGTTTCCTTCTTTCTTTTCTTACTGTCCTGGTTCCCTCCCCCTTGTTTCCTGGAATCACCTTCCAAGAAATCACTTGTACCCACCGTCTTGTCTCAGATTGCTTTTGATGGAACCCAAACTAAGACTATATCATTAAGTGTCTACTCTAGAATTTTAATGAAGCTTTGAGGTTGAGATGTTTCACTGCTGGCCTTGACTGCATGGGGGATATAGAAAAAGAATAGGCAACACCACTGGGGTTCTCATGTTTTATTGACCTTCGGAAGCATGATCACATATAAGAGTGTAACTGCTGAGAAATTCCTCTAGTTTTCAGCATCCCAGGACTACGACAGTGTAGATAATGAGAGCAGGGATGGAGCAAGTAGCTACTATGTGTTGTGTATGTTTGGTAGGGCTCTTTGTATGGATTACATTTAGTCCACTGAATAAATGGTAAAGGTAGAGAGTAGAATCCCCACTTTACAAAAGTCTGAGGATAATACAATTAAAACTTGCCTAAGGCCACAATATCCAGTAAATGGCAGATTCAGCCACTAGGAATTGTACTTCAAAACCCAAGCTTTAGGAGCACCTGGGTGGCTCAGTTGGTTGAGCATCTGTCTTCAACTCAGGTCATGATCTCGGGGTCCAGGGATCAAGTCCCACATTGGGCTCCCTGCTTAGCAGGAAGTCGGCTTCTCCCTCTGCCCCCTCCCCCAACTCATGCTCTCTTAAATAAAATCTTTAAAAAATCCCCATGCTTTATAACTTCACTAGTATTAATTTTAAATGGATAATGTATATAATTCATTTATTCACATGTTCAATATTTTAAAAACTTTATGTTAATTATAAATATTGTTGAAATTCTTACTCAAAGTAATATGTGTACCTGGTACAGAATTTGAAGATCTGAGAAGGTATGCAATGAAAAGCATGTCTCCCTCCCACCTCTGCTCCAGGCCTATATAGGAGGCATCTGCTGTTACTGGTTTCTTGTATATTCTTCCACAGTTACACTCTATGTATATGTATTATTTGATTTTTTAATTTTTACATGTGCCATGCACATTACCCTTTTCTTATCCTTGCTATTTTTCACTTAAAATATCTTGGAGATCCTTTCATTTGATTCACAGAAAGTTGACTCGTTATTTTTAACTGCTGCAGCGTGTTCTTTCCTATGGGTGTATTCTAATCTATGTTATCTGTTAAATTTTATCATACAAAAAGTTAGTACTTTTTGATATCTGTTGAAACGATTATTTAAAAATTCTTCTTGGGGTGTCTGGATGGCTCAGTCAGTTTAGCATCTGACTCTGGATCTCGGCTCAGGTCATGATCTCAGGGTCATGAAATCGAGCCCCGTGTTGGGCTCAGAACTGGTCATGGAGCCTGCTTAGGATTCTCTTTACCTCTCCCTCTGCCCCTCCCCGCTTCATGCATGTGCTCTCTCTCTCTCAAAAAAAAAATTCTTCTAAAACAAATTAGTGACATAAATTACCTATAACTTATAAAACATAAGGAATGTTCTCTAAAAACCAACAACAGACAGTCCTTTTATCTTTTAATGTATAGCAAATTTTGAAATGAGTAGAATTTAATTTCCTTTCAATTAGGTATCTCTGTGTCTCATTCTCTTTTTCTTTCCCCACCCTTGATAACCATCTTTTAAAATTATGATGTGCTTACTCTCAGAAGTCAGGGATTGGGTTTGGAACTTGTGGTCAGTGTCCCTTTAATTCCATTTCTCTTAGTTTAGAGGACTTTTCAGAAGCAGGCACAAATTTCAAAAACTGGGTTTTAAAAATTCACATTGATAAGGTAGATATATTGGTTATAGATTTTTTCAGGTGGCATAAAAAATCAAAATGCATACATAAGACAACTCTAGTTATTCATACATAGAGTCATAAAGCCCTCTTAAAATTTGTGTTCAGAGCAAACCTACTTCTATGACTAAAGGAAGATTCCATGTGCCTCCTAATGAAACTAATTAAACCAGTAAATTATAATTTGCAATTACTCATATTATCTTTTACTCTAACCTGTGTAGGAATAACTGCACTCAAGCTTACTTTTTAAAAAGCTGTCCATTAATGTTGACCACAGACACGTATGTATTTTTATTAATTAAACTTTTAATTTTGGGACAATTGTAGGTTCTCGTATAGTTATGAGAAATAATACTAAGAGATCCCACGTACCCTTGACCCAGTTCCCCTCAATAGTAACATCTTGCAAAACTATCAACTACAATATCACAACCAGGATATGGACATTGATACAATCAAGATACCAAACATTCCCATCACCACACCCATCCTTCATGTTGCCCTTTTCTAACCACATCTACTTCCCTCCCACTGCTGTCCTTTCTTCAACTCCTGGCAATCACTCAACTGTTCTCCGCTTCTATAATTTGTCATGTCAGGAATGTTCTATAAATGTAATCATATCATGCATACATACATTTTTTATAGGCTTATTCAGGAATCACAGCTAAATTCATAGATAATATTCCTAAACTGACATGACACATTTTCTGTGTCACTGTTTGATTTTTTAAAAGAAATAAAATCATCCCTTAAATATTCAACATTTTCATTTCTAGAAACTCATTCAAACCTACTGAATTAGATTGGATTTCCTGGAAACTGACTCAGAGCCAGAGGCTTGTGTATAGAAGGTCCACGGGGGCTTGGTCTCAGGAGACACCCCCGTAAGGAAGTGTGGGAGGTGGGCTTGGGCAGCAGCAGAAGCTGGCCTCCAGTACGCTTGCAGCTGAGGCCTCGGTAAACTTTACCGGGAGCTCTGAAACCAGGTGGTCCTTCACAGTTGTCCCAAATTGAGAGACAGGGACTAGACCTATATATTTCTTCATATATGTTTTAGAATCAGCTTCTAGATTTCTACAAACAATCCTGCTGGGATTTTGATTTGATACTGTGTTGAATCTATAAACCTATTTGGTAGGAATTGACACATTAAGAATATTGAATCTCCTAATCATTTAATTTGTGTATCTCTATCTGTCTTCTTTCTTTCATCAGTATTTTGTAGTTTTCAGCATCTGTACATATTTTGTTAAATTTATACCCAAGTATTTCATGTTTTTGGTGATATTGTAAGTACTTTTTAAAAATTCGGTTTTCAGTTGGTCCTTGCTAGTATATATTGTCCTGTGATCTTGCTAAACTGACCTATTAGTCCTACTAGCTTTCTTGAAGATTTTTAAAATTTTCTCCTTAAATTAACATTGATGTCATCTGCAGAGAGTGTGGTTTTATTTCTTCCTTTCTAATTAGTTTGGCTTTTATTTCTTTTTCTTGCTTTCTCTCACTGCTATGTTCTACATTAATGTTAACTAGAAATGGTGAGGGCAGACACATCTCTGCCTTGTTTCTGATTTGGGGAGGAAAACATTTAATCTTCTTTTCTTTTCTTTCGGGTGTGTGTGTGTGTGTGTGCAAAAGCTTTACTATTTCTGCTTGGTCCAGGGTTGGGGGGCTCCAGGGTGGTCAACAAGCTGCCTAGCGGCTGCAGGGACACCCTCAGCCAGAGGCCCTGACGCCAGGGGGGTGCCAGAGGGGCCCCTCAAAGCCTGCCGGGCTCTGGAAGCTCCTCACCCTGGTGGAGGATGGGCGTTTGGAAGAGAGGCCCGTCCGGCCCACCCCCTGCCATGTGAGCCAGGTGGTCGCCATCTTCTGGGTGAGCTTCACCCGCGCACCCAGGCGCCGTTCTGCCGGAAGCCGGAGAGATGGGCGCCTGCGCGGGCAGAACCCGGGCGGGCGGATGAAGACCCGGGTTCAGGGTCCGCTCCAGGCGGCTGGCGGCTTGCGTGGCGTCCGGGGCTCGACGCCGCTGGATTGAGACGGCTTCTGCTTCTGCACGTCCGGGAAGAGGCCGGCCGCCGCGCTGGTTTTGCATCTTCCAGAGAAGTCGACTGGCTTCGCCTCGGCCAGCGCTGGAGAAGCGGGCCGCCCCGCGGAGCCTCGTCCCGGCGGTGGAAAGAGAAGCCCGGAGAGAGGTGGATGCGGGAGCGCCGGCAGCGTGTTGACCCGGCGGTGGACGGCAGGGTGGCCTCCACCCGGGGGAGTCGTTCTGACCAGTCTGGGGACTCGTGGTTGATCTACTCTCAGGAGCTCAGCGCAAAACACCGTGTTGGCTGGTCCCGGGGCCAGAGGGTGGCCGAGAAGATGGTTCCCAAGGTTGGGACTGGAAGAGAGGTTGCAGGGCGGTGGGAGGCTGGAAGACGGGGTCCCGGGGCCCTTCTGTCGGAGCTCTGTTGAAGCAAGACACAGATCCAGGGGCCCGCCCGACACTGCTGAAAGCATTTGGTCTTTGACTATTACGGATGGGGTAGGCCACAGGTGTTTTGTAGATGCCCTTTAGCAGAGTGAGGAGTTTCTCATCTGTTTCTGGATTGCGGAAGGGTTTTATGGTGAATGGACATTGAATTTTATCGGTTTTTTTTTTTTTTTCCTGCTACTGAGATGATCACAACAGTTTCTTCCTTTAGTCTTTTGATAGAATGAATTACATTGATTTTTTTCAAATGTGTAACTAGTTTTGCATTCCTGGGATAAACTCTATTTGGTCATGCTGTGTTTACTTTACAAATGTACCACTGGATTTAATTTGCTAATATTTAGTGAAGATTATTGTGTCTATGTGCATGAAGGATAATGGTTTGTTGTAATGTCTTTGCCTGGTTTGGGTATCAGGGTAATGGGTAGCTTTTAAAATGAGACAGGAAGTGCTCGTTTCTCTTCTGTTTTTGGAAGAGTTTGTGTAAAATTGACATTTTTGATACTGTTTCTTAAAAGTTTGAGAAGTTTTTTGCTAGTAAAGTCATCTGGGCCTGTGGTTTTCTTTGTAGGAAGTTTTAAGCTACACATTTATTTTCTTTGGGAGATGGTCGGAAAATTCAAATTATCTATTTCTTCTTGAGTAAGCTTTGGTAGTTTGTGTCTTTTAAGGACTCTATCCATTTCATCTTTTTTTGTCAAATAAATGGCCATAAGTTTATTTATAATTCACTTATCCTATGACTGTATGATCCGTAGTGATATCCCTTCTTTTATTTCTGATATTGGTAATTTGCTGCTTCTCTCATTTTTTCTGAATATATTTAGTTGGAGTATTATCAATTTTATCTATCTTTTCAAGGAATTAGCTTTGTGTTTCATTGGTTTTTTTTTTTCTATTTTCACATTTATTGGTTTCTGCTCTTATTTTTCTCCTGCTTGCTTTGTGTTTAATTTGCACCTCTTTTTCTTCTTGTGATGGAACCTTAGATCATTGATTTGAGACCCCCTTCCTTTTCTTTTTTTTTTTTCCTAATGAAAGCATTTAATGTTATACTTTTCTCTTTATGCCTTGTTTTTTGCTGCATCTCACAAAGTTTCTGTGTTGTGTTTTTGTTTTCATTTACTTAATATTTTGTAATTACTCTTTGGATTTTCTCTTTGACCAATTGATTATTTAGAAGTAAATTGTTTAATTTCCAAATACTTGAGGGAAATTTTTAGGTGTATTTCTGGTTTTGATTTCTAGTTTAATTCTGTCATTGCCAGAGAACATACTAGATGTTATTCCAATTGTTTCAAATTTGTGGGGGGTGATTTATAGCCTGGAATATTTGTGAATGATTCATGTGCACTTAAAAGAATGTATATTCTGTTGGTGTTGAGTGTCAGTAATGTAATGTTGGTTAATAGTATTGTTCATGTCTTCTGTAACCTTACTGAGTTTCTGGTTTGTGTTCTTTTAATTACTGTTAAGTCACTGGTGTTAGTTCCTGTCTATAATTGCCAATTTGTCCTTTCACCTCTATCAAGTTTTGCTTATGTGTTCTAAAGCTCTGCTGTTAGGTATGTAAATATGTAGAAAATTGTTTTTCCTTCTTAGTAAATTGACCCTTTTATCATTTAATGTGCTTGTTAATCCCTTGTAATATTCCTTGTTTTGCACTCTTTGGTGTTAGTATAGCCACTTAGGCCTGTCTTTTAATTAATTTTTATTCAGGTATAATTAACATGAAGTGTTATATTAGTTTCAGGTATACAATATAATGATTCAGCAGTTCTACACATTAGTCAGTGGTCATCAAGACGAGCATACTCTTAATCCCCTTCACCTATTTCACCTATCGCCCTACCACCCTCTGCCTCCAGCCTGCTTTTGATGATTGTTTTGCAAGGTACATTTAGTTTTATTCCATACTTTTAGCCTGTTTCCATCTTAGGTTTAAAGTGAGTTTTTGTAGACAGCATGCAATTGGGCCTTGCTTTTTTTTTTTTTTCTTTTTTTCTTTAAAACCCCATTTGGTAATCTGTTTTTAAAATGGTGAATTTATGGAATTATATCTACCATTTTGCTAGTGGATTTTTTGTTCCATTATCTTTTTTTCCCCTCATCCTTTTTTTTTGGGGGGGGGTCTGCTTTTGCATTGAGTATTTTTTAAAAACTGTGTTTTAGGGGCGCTTGGGTGGCTCAGTTGGTTGAAAGTCTGCCCTCAGCTTGGATCATGATCCCAGGGTTCTGAGATCGAGCCCCACATCGGGCTCCCTGCTCAGTGGAGGGCCTGCTTCTCCCTCTCCCTCTGCTTGCTGCTCCTCCTGCTTGTGTGTGCTCGCATGTGCTTGCTCTCCCTCTCTTTCTCTCTCTGTCAAATAAAATCTTTAAAAAAAGAAAACAAAGACAACTGTGCTTTATCTCCATTTTTGGCTTACTATATAGACTTCCTTTAAAGATTTTCTTTGTTGTTGTCCTAGTGTTAACAGTACACATATTTAAATAATCACATTCTGTCTCCAAATACTGTACTACTACACATATTGCATGAAGACTTTTTTTTTTTTTAAGATTTTATTTATTTATTCAACAGAGATAGAGACAGCCAGCGAGAGAGGGAACACAAGCAGGGGGAGTGGGAGAGGAAGAAGCAGGCTTATAGTGGAAGAGCCTGATGTGGGGCTCGATCCCATAACGCCGGGATCACGCCCTGAGCCAAAGGCAGACGCTTAACCGCTGTGCCACCCAGGTGCCCCTGCATGAAGACTTTACAACAGCATACTCCTGATCTGTCCCTCTTTCCTTGCAATCTTCTGCTCAGTTGTTGTCCTATTTTTTACTATTACAAATACTGTACTCTAAACTCTCAATTCATTACCAGTATTTTGAATTTAGACAATTATCTTTTAGAGCTATTGAAATATAGAAAAGTCTCTTATAGTTACAATTACTTTAATCATATCTAGAGATGTAATTTCATTGTGGATTCAAATTTCTGGTGTTTTTAAGTTTTTCAGTAGTAAGGAATAGGACTATTTTTTTTTTTTAAGATTTTATTTATTTGGGGCGCCTGGGTGGCAGTGGTTAAACGTCTGCCTTTGGCTCAGGGCGTGATCCCGGCGTTATGGGATCGAGCCCCACATCAGGCTCTTCCACTATAAGCCTGCTTCTTCCTCTCCCACTCCCCCTGCTTGTGTTCCCTCTCTCGCTGGCTGTCTCTATCTCTGTTGAATAAATAAATAAAATCTTAAAAAAAAAAAAAGTCTTCATGCAATATNGATTTTATTTATTTGTCAGAAAGCACAAGCAGGAGGAGCAGCAGACAGAGCAGGCAGAGGGAGAAGCAGGCTCCCCACTGAGCAAGGAGCCCAATGTGGGACTTGATCCCAGGACCCTGAGGTCATGACCTGAGCTGAAGGCAGATGCTTAGCTGACTGAGCCACCCAGACATCCAGGAATAGGACATTTCTTATAGTGCAGGTCTGCTGGGAATGAATTCCCTCAGCTGCTTTTTTTTTTTTTTTTTTTTTTTTTAGATTTATTTGAGAGAGAGAGGGAGTGCACACAAGTGGGGAAAGGGGCAGAGGGAGAGACTCTTTAAACAGACTCCTGGTTGAGTGGGGAGCCCAACATGGCACTGGATCTCACAACCCATAAGATCATGACCTAAGCAGAAACCAAGAGTTGGACTCCTAATGGGCTGAGCCATCTAAGTGCACTCCCCTTAGCTTTTGTTAGATATTTTCACTGTGTGTAGCATTCTGAGGAAATAGGCTATTGTTGTTGTTGTTATTATTTCACCTTTTTTGCATTTTAAAGGTGTCACTCTGTCCTCTGGGTTGTATAATTTATGATAAAAAGTCTGGTATAATTAGTAGCTTTTTCCCTTAATATATTAGGTCTTTTTTCCCTCCAGCTTTCTTTTGCTTTCCAGATTTCCTCTTTTTCTTTAGTTTTCAACAGTTTGAATATGATGTGCTTGAAGTGTGTGCCGTGTGAGTGAAGAGACCATTTGTTTTAGTATGCATCCTTTTTGGGGATTTTCTGAGTTTCTTTGATCTGTGGTTTGCTATCTTTCATGATTTTAGGAAAATTTTTGGTTATCATGTTTCCAAATATTTCTCTAGATTGTTTTATTCCTCCTTTTCTGGTATGATAGGTCATTTGATATTGTTCCACAATTCTTTAGATGCTCTGTTCTGTTTTATTTATGTTTTTTCCTTTGATTTTTGGGTAATATCTGTTGACCTATCCTCCAGTCCGCTGATTGTTTCCTTGGCTGTGTTGATTCTGTTCATGAGCTTGTGGAGGGATATTTCATCTCTAATACCAGATTTTTATATTTACAACATTTCTGGTTTTCTTTTTCTTACAGCTTCCAACTCTGCTGAAATTTGCCATATGCATGTTGTCCACTTTTTCTATAAAAGGTTTTCCCATATTAATCCTAGTCTGATAGTTGTAAGATCTGAGTCTGATTCTGTTGATTCCCTTGCCTCTTTATACTGCATTCCCTCTCCTCCATTTGCTTTTCGTGTGTTTTGTAATTTTTGATTGGATGTTGGGCATCATATGTAGACTAGCAGGGACCAAGGTAAGTACTATTTATACCTGGAAATCTGCACACCTCTTATAATGCTATGTCATTAGTGTGTGTATGTGGTGCTGGGGTAAGTTAATATAATCCGGAGCTGAGCTGGGTTTAACATATGGCTTCAAATTCTTCCAGGGCTACTTTGTTTACTGAGAGGTTTTTGTCAGTCTTCATGCTCTACTCTTGGCTTTTGGCTTTTCCTGTGCACCTGTGTCTCTTCATCTTCATGTTTCTCTTTTAGAGGTGGTAGATTGTTTTTGCTTGTACTTGGAACTCGCTAGCCTGGTGATGGGCATTGGGAAGGTTCTCTTGTATACGGATTTGACCTTAGTCTTAGGCAGGCCTTTTATCCCTAAGTCTTGGAGCCTGCTTATCCCAGCAGCTTAAAGGTTTGTCCTGTAGAGAAGTAGGATGGGGCAGGGCTTTATGCCTTTCTTGCTGTGGCAGCTGTTCCTGTCCTCTCCTACTACACCACTGCAGGAAGCTTTCTTTGGTCTTCTTCCCTGCTCTTACTCTGTTTTATGTACAACAGAGGTCAGGGAAGAACCATGTGAATTCTCTTTGTTTCTGCAGAGATTAGTAATTCTATACATTCATATTAGTGTACACTCAGTCTAACAGTTTGTTAAAAATTTCTTACATTCTTGCTTGATGCCTTGAGTCTCTCCTCCTATGCTCTGCCACAAGGGAGCCAGCAATTTGTCACCTTACTAAGGCTTTTCTTTGTATTTCCAGCTTCTTGGTTGTCATGTGATTTTTATTTTTTAATTTAAAAAACTTTTTTCAGCTCTGGTAGGTTCAAGGAAATTTATAATTTTGTATTTTATCTGGATTTTTCTTTTTGTTTAGGTGGTAGTGATGTTCTTTCCAGCTTTCTGTATGATAGATGGAAAGGAATCCTTTATCCCACTGCGCTAGAAGGCCAGTGGCTCTGGATAGTGTGGTATATGGATCCCATGATTGTGTCCAGTGCTACACCCTTACCATAAAGTAGGTCTGTTGGTTTAATACAATGTTTTGTGGGATCTCATGTTGGTGAATCAACAACTTAGCATTGTCTAAGTGCTTGGATGTTAGTGTTGGCTCAGGCCATGATAACAACTTGTTTCCAGTGTTGATCCCATATAAGGTGAATCTCTACTCCTTCAGGGGTGCAGGACTTCTCAGCTAGTCATTTTGCCACCTAGGGGATATTTGGCCTCAAGGGATGGTGCCGTATCAGGGGCTTAGCAATTGTTCTCCGTTGCTGCCAAGTTGAATATAGAGCAGTGGTGATAACTAGATCAACCCTGGTAAGTACAAGCCCATACTATTGGGCCCATGCATATCCTCCATCCCTGGTGCCCTGTTTACTTCATTAATGAACTATGCTAGCACCAGTGTGGGAAATGACATCAACTGGCTATGTACTACTGTCTCTGGTTATTTAGTAATTCTTCTATGGTAAGTGACCTCTGGTGACAGTTAACATGAAATAGAAAAATCTTCATACTTTGTGCCCACTCTCATGTATTCATCCACATGACTTGTCCTTAGACTTCCTTGTTCCTAATCCTCTAATCCATTCCCACCCCTGCCTTGAGCTCCCAGGACATTTTTCTGCTGCCTGTGGGTCTATGTGTGTTCTTACCCTGGGCTACCAGTCTTTGTACAGGAAGTAAATGACAAAGTACACTACCTAGAGCTCTATCCATTGGGAGGATTTTACCTTCCTACTCTGTTGTGATCATTCCTGAGTGGGGGGGGTGTAGAACAGAAGTCTATTTTTGGCTTTTACTCACATACTAAGGTAACCCATCTATGAACCAAACTTGGTATTTTTTCCTTCTGTTAGTCCTGAGTAACCCCTCCCCATTCCATAGAGCTATAATTGAGAAGTGGGTGAGAGATGTCCATGCAGTAGTGGTGGAAAACGGGCAGGGCATGACTTACCTGTTGATGCAGCTTACTTGTGATTTCTTGCCCTGCTCATTTTCAATGCTGAGTGTATGGCTTCTGTCTTACTTTGGATTGTTGCTTTGCTTCTCAACCTAATGACGAGCCTAATGATTAGCTCGTGATGGGATGCTTGGCTGCATGGTTGCTTGATGTCCCTGTCAGAGCCCTGTAACATGATAGGAGCTGCTTTTTAAGTGGTGCATAGTTCTCTGCTGCAGATGGCATATCTTTGCTCCAGCTCCCCCTGGGTATGCAGTCTCTTGTGGGAGGGCTGTCCTGTGCATTTTAAGATGTTTATCAGCATCCCCTGCCTCGACATACAAGATGACAGTAGCCTGACTTCTTGCCTCCTTCAGCTGTGACACACAAAAATGTTTTCATACATTACCAGATGTTTTCTTTGGAGCAAAATTTCCCCTGGTTGAGAACTACTGGTCTAGACAATTCAGGTCCCTTTGGACTCTATTATTACATAGGGACAGAGGGTTAACATAGTCCTAGGGCAAGACTGTAAATGTTTATTGTTAGTCCTATGAGAACGTGAACTACTTTTGATCTTCTTTTTATAGGAATGGAAAAGAATACATTCCCAAGATCAGTGGCCTCATACCAAGGGCCCGAGGCTGTGTTTATCTATAAGTGCTAGCAGAGATACCACATTTGGTACAGCAGCTACAATTATGGCTACTACTTGGTTATGTTTGTAGCACTTTATTCTCCTGTACCATGATCCTTTGGATTTTTTAGGGGCCAGATAGGTGAATTAAATGGAGATGCAAGGGGGACCATCCCCCTTACATTCTTTAAGTCTTTGGCATGGGGTACTAATCTTGCCATTCCCATCAGGATGTGATGTTTTGATTTACTACCTCGGCTAGGAGTGGGGGGCAGTTCCTGAGGCTTTTGCATTGTTTTCTGCCTTAAAACAGCTCTTACCTCACAGGGCAAGGAGTCAAAATGTAGATTCTGCCAACTATAATGTATGTTCAGTCCAATTACACATTTGGAGTTTAGGAAATGATCACCACTGGGTTGAAGTACCCAATGGATTGAGTAGACTCAACATGAGCCAGGGCTTGGCTACAACTCCATATTATTAAAGTGTGCTTTATGTCCTCACTCTAGGAAGAAAGCCAGGACGGTGCTTTGGGTGCCCAGATACCAGTGTCTTTTCAGACCCTGTACCCAGCAGTTCTCAAAAGGTCTGAGTATTCCCCTTTTTCCATTGCATGGTTATCCAAGGCACCAGTCATACATTTATTTAGGGGAGTACTGGAGAATTACTACTGAGTATATTTGATGCAGTGTTGCAGAATTTATCCTCCCAGGAACTTGGCCATCTCTTAGCCAAGAGGTTCTGGATTTGAGAACTGGCTCAGGTGTAGGTGAGAAGTTGTGACGCTAAGGTGGCTGCTCTTGGTTTCCGATTATCTATCCTTGGTTGCATAAATCAGGCAATACTTTTGTTGCCTGCCTACCTTTTTGCCTCTGTGAACACTGTGTTCCAACCGTCTGCACATCTCTCTGGAGATTGAGGGACTCTGGCTGTCCTTCCAGTTAACATTCATCACAATAATTGGGCCCACTTTCCTTTGAATGGTTAAGTGTTATAACTTCTTTTATTCCAGGCTTCTGGAATCTCTGTTTTTGTAACAGTATCTCCTGCCACCAACCTTGGCCTACAGAGTGCACCACTGAACTAACTGCACAATAATGCTGGTGTCTCTCTGCCTAGCACATTCCATACCAATAACTTTGATAAATGGAGTGTACTTTGGTCCCTTTCTTGAACATAGTTGGCTGGGGTATTGTCTGGATTTAAGTAGTATATCCATTCTAGCATACCTCCTTCTGTGATCTTTTAAATTCCCTTTTTTTCAAATTAAAGCAATTCTGGAATTTCTAGTTTACTTAGTGTCAGCCACTGATCTTTTCCAAACTTCCAGGACCTAAACTAGGAGGGTGTTAGCATTGCTTACTGGGATCTTTACCACAGACTTAAATCCCCCCGCCCCTGCACTGGTAGCTGAGGGATGAGTAAATCAGCTCTGAAGAAGAGGTTTCATGGAGCACCATGGCATCTAATCACTAACTTACTCAGAAACCTATTATATCTGCCATCATTAGTTTTGCAGTGACTTTTGTCAAAAGTGATACAATCTGACCTGGTAGCATGATCTCCAAATAAGTGACTCAAACTATATAGAAACAGAATTTAAAGACTACATGCTAAAGGTATCAAGGAAACACAAGATACTTTTCCTGAAGGAAAGCTTTAAATGATATGACAGAGTTAAGGGGAGGGACAACAGTCAACAGACAAACCATGAGTAGGTTGGAGGGATTTCTGTAGCCAAAGAGAAGAGCTACCTCCTTTATATTGTAATATAAAACCCCCAAAACTGTATTCATCCGTATGGACAGTGCACTGAGGTCTTTTCATTATTATTTGGTCTTTTCAGTCCCATAGAGATGATAGTCGTCATTGCTTAAACTCCTTCATTATACAATATAATGATGATAGCAACAATTTAAACCATTTATTGAGTTTTTTGGTGCTTTATAAAACAGTAGGTCCCTAAATACCTACGTATACATGTGGAGGGTTGATCATGAGGAAACGTGACCCTTGTCAAAGCTATAACCTTCATGGTTATGTACTTATTCCAGTGAAGTCTGTTAACCTCATTCAAACAATTTCATCACTCTTGTTTGGGAATTGCTATCAGAAACATTTCTATGAAATCCTCGAATGTGGTATTGTCATTTTCTACAAGAGCATTTGGTGTTTTGGAAACCATTGAGTCATTCAGGACCAAATTGGGTGAATAATTTGAACAGGTATTAAAAGTATATAAAATAAGTTTTTTTAAAATAAAAGATTCGGCTTCTTAACTGTTAGGCAGTAGTAATCTGTTTTCTGGATTTTTGTGAACTGTCTCTAAAGCATTTCTCAAAGTAGTGTCAGAATATGCTCTGAGCAATGACAGAATTGTTGGAATGAAGGTGACCTCTTAAGGTGAGTATCTGAAGAGCAACACTTAAGTGGATTAAATTCCATTAATCAAATTTATTTTACTTTGCACACAGGCAAAGAAATGGAGGGAAACTACTATGTTAACTTAAAAATAGGTTTATTTCCTTATGTGGGGGGAAAAAAAGCTTTATCCATTTTTTTTTCTTTTTTAAGATTTTATTTTTAAGTAATCTCTCTACCCAACATGGGGTTTGAACTCACAACCCTGTGATCAAAAGTCATATGCTCTACTGACTGAGCCTGCCAGGCACCCCAGTTTTACTCATTTTTTTGCTCTTAAGTCATAGTTGCCTTGCCCTGCCTATTTCATAATACAAAGTTTCGATAGACTCGTTTTCATATATGTGATCTTCAGAATCTTGAATTATGTTACCAGAGCTTAGCAAATGGAAGCTATATTCTTAGTTTTCCTCCATATATTTCTTCATTGTATTTTTCCAAGTTATTGACTGTATTCCCATGCTATACTTTTCACTCATGTGTATTTATTCTGAATGTATATTCTATTATCAAGGTATTAATAATTTAAATACAAAACTTGTTTTTCTATTATCTTAAACTTATAATACTAAATTACATATTTTTTTTATAAGTGGAGCATTACATTGGATGACTTTCAACATTTCCCATAAATATGTCTTGTCACCTTTATTTTTATCTATCTCTTCTAGTGGGTGGATAAATTTTATTGTAGCATTGGGGGGCAAAGTCTCCACAAGGTCAAAAGAATATAGGAAAATTGATAATGTGCCTGTGTGCTAACACGGAAGGATTTAGAGCATTTTATGGAAAGGTTAAAAAAAAAATAAACCATATCTACATTCTTAAAACACAAATTCTTCTCTCCTGGATGTGTCTGTCACAGGGGGTCTGCTGTGCATGTCGGATGCTGTCTAAGTTGCACTGAGGATTTACAACAATTTTTATAGGTGTGAAGGCGTGCAGGTAACTTCAAAACTGTGTCAAATGTCATGCTTAATTAAAAGGTGTTCCTTGCAAATTCAGATCTAAATTTAAGCCTAAGAATTTACCCTTCCTCCTCCATCTTTATTGGAAAACCATCCAGTATAATCTGGGGGCTTGCTGAACAACCTGAACAGAAAAGGTATGCTTTTTTTTTGTTTGAAGATGAGAAGAACATTTTTTCCTAGCAATGTGTGCAGAGAGCAGACTGTGGCAGGTCATAGTTCTGGGTTTGATTTGGGCATTTATACCTTGGCTGAAAATTCTCGTTGAAAATTGCGGTTTTGTTTTGTTTTTAATTACCCTCAGTTTCCTTGCTTCAGATTTGTTAAATCACACCACTCAAACAGTTCATATAGCCCTAGTCCTTGTCAGGCTAAGAAATCAACGTTGTTATTCTATTCGTTAATGATACATTCCCACATTTCTGTATCATGCTACTGAAATTTAATTGTTAGATGCTAAAAAACAATCATTACATGGATGACAGAGTTTTGTGGTAAATATCAACATTAAGAATTTCTGCACATTTTCTGGCTCAGTTTAAAATTTCAATGTCGGAAGAGAAAACCATAAAAATGAATTCAACTTCCTGAAAATAATTAAAAATAAATTAAAATGCAAAGATGCATTTTCAAATCTGGCTATTCTTTTCCAAGCAAAAAAAAAAAAAAAAAAAAAAAAAAAGAGAGAGAGAGAGAAAGGCTTTTCTTTTCCAAGCAAGCAATCTCTTGTAAACAATCCACTTTGTTGCCTCTACTCGAGTCATAGAGCAAGATTGCCTCATTCACTAGACTTTGGAAATAAATCAAGGACCATTGTACGTGCTACTCAATAATGTCTGCGATATCACACACCCAGCAAAGATGCCTTCCTTTTTAGTTGCCTTGCTGTCTAACTTGCTCCGTATACTAATGTGGTTCTGTGATGATTGTGGGAGATGTTGATATTTGGGAATGCTGCCGGTCGGCTTTCTGGTTTCAGAAATTGCACCAAAGACTTGAGGTTTTAGCGGAATTGCTAAGAGGAAAGCTAACATAAGAGCTCTTGCTTTGATGCATGTTATAATAGCCAGCAAACCCCACCATGGGCAGCCTGAGAGCAGGCCACTACTCTGAGGAGTACTCAGTTCTTTGGGGCTGATTATGGCTTATTGAGGCAGAAAACTTGTTCGAGTTCGAACTCTTTGAATTCCTTGTTCACTCAATAGTGTTTCAAAAAAGAGCATTCAATGTTTCATGTCACAAAATCACCGCCGGCCTAAATTGTTCCTATTTCTCTTTTGCATATGGTGTGCAAGAAAATTTTCAACACTCTTCCGTAGCACCACAATGCTTTGATATGGGTAACATTGCCATAACAGCGTGCATTAAGGAACTTATATTTTATTCTTCTTTTCAGTGTACATAAAAATCCCAGCTTAGTCCTTTTTTGTCTTTTAGATCCTTTGAACTCTTTCAAGCTATGTTTCAAGACTTTCTGGGCTTTGACGGGGCTGGGCATTCACTGTAAAAGCAGTCAATGCCTCAGTGAGACCACAAGCAAAACTGTGAGTGTCTTAAGCAGGGACCACACAACTCTTGTGAGTATTTGCATATTTTAGCAACTCTGTTGAGTGTGAATCTCAAAGCCCAGAATGCTGCTCATTAATTTCCTTCATTAAATATCTTGGGCCATCTCCTTTTCTGAACGGACGTTACCTGTATGGGATCCCTTGGAGGTGGGGTGTGTGTGTGCGCGTGCGTGTATGGGCTCTGGAACATAGGTGTGTGTATGTGACCATGTGTCCTGGCTCGATGTTATCATTAGAGAATATGTTTACCCTGCAGTGTGAGATTCTAGAATCAAGTGCTGATTCAGACACACAAGTATATACCCTGAAGTAGCCAACTGTGGGCTCAAAGAGAGCCAGGCTAAAGCTGGACTGCCCAGTTCATTTTCCAGTTCAGTAGCTGTAGTAATCCAACTTCGCCAGCTGCTAACAAGATTGGGTCTGAAGTTTACCTCCACAATGAGATAATCAGATTACCAGCCACAAAGATCAAATAATGACCCAGCTTTCCAGCAAGTTCAGCAGGCCCTTGATAACACTGTGTGGTCCTTGAGGCTTGATTAAAAAATTAAATGGCTAAACTTTGCCTCAATATTTTGCATTGGGATTTTGAGTGACTCGATGATTCTTTTCATGGTGCACTTGCCTATTCTTCTGTAGGTTTGAAATTAAGAGGTAGGAGAAAAGGAGGATGCTCCCGCTGTGCAGTTGTTCTTGAGCTGGGCTTTAAATGAAGCATGTAGAATTTTTAATTTGGTGGCGTAGGGAAGACAAGGCAAACTCCACATCATTCGCGAGCAAGGAGCTGGGTTGTAACAAAACAACAACCGTTGCCTCTCCTCTGCACTTGTCTCCCAGCCCTGTGCTTCTGGACCAGAATGGGTTTGGTCTTGCACTCCCAGGCCAAAAAATGTTTGAAAGTTTGGGTTTTGGCTACTATATGATAGCTGTTTTCAGTAGTAAAGGGATTACTCTGAGAGGCATACAAATGTGATTGTCTCACAGCAGATGGTGCGCACTGCTTCACCTTTGAGAAAAGTTAATTAAGCCAAGCATATTGTGCCCATAGAGAGGAAAATGTAGATGAATATTGAGCAATCAAACTCAGTGTCTCCTTTTTTCATGCCTTTGCAATGGGACACAGAATCCCATTGAAAAAGAATTATGTACAGAATCAAATTAATTCACATCCAACTTTACTCTCTTCCCACGTTTTAACAGGGGTGCACACCAGGCCCTTCAGAAGTTTTGTCCACAATCAATGGGCCACACTGCGGTGTCCACTAAATTAAATGAACCAGTGCAGAAGAATCTCTTGTGAGATATTAAAAGGGTGAAAGGCTGTTTAATTCAAATCCTTCCGTAGAGTCTTTTCACAGCCCCCTTTCCATAGTACAGTATAAATTATTAACTAACTCCTTTCATCTCAGATCAATTTACAAAACAGAAACAATTACCCCTTGTTAATGAGAGTGAACGCTTCTAATAATTATGAAAGTTGCATTTGATTCTGTTTCCTCACAGGTCCTTGTTTACAATCTAATTTAGAATAGCATCAAAGTGAAATAAAACAGGAATTCTCGGTTTGAGAAGTGGCTGCCCTGAAATAAATGGGCTTCCCATGTTAATGAGTGTTGCTTGAGGAATGCATTCAAATATGATTCAAATATGATACCTGCTTCCATTCCAGTAATTCTCCTCTGTGACGGTGCTTGCAAATATCTAGGTTTCTGAGGGGGCTGCTTTGCAGTTTGGGGGTTTGGGAAGGTGTTCATGCCACCAGCTCTACAAATGGCGGGTAATTGTTGATGGACAGGCTTACCTCGAGGAGAAGAGGGAGAAAGGGTTTTACTGTGGCCTCCTGCCATGCTGAGTAGTTTGAGGACTTAGGCAGTCTCCATGGGCTTAACTTTATCTTTCCCTTCAGAATCAGTGACGAATCCAAAAGGATAAAGGTAGATTTTAGACACCAAAGGAGCACTGAGACTCAAATAGAAAGGCACATTTTCATCTCAATTGGATAAAGAGGGGCCAGAGGAAATGACTCAGATCATTGAAAGAAAAGGCCAAGTCTGAGGTAGGCCCAGCAGCTGGGTTTCTGCACCTGTCCAGCCCTCCTTCCCATGCCTGGCCAACCCCTGGGCTCGACTATTATTTTGGTTTCTCAGGGTGTATTCAGAGAGGCGAGCAGTGATTATGGAGCTTGACGGGGAGAGGGAGGCAGTCCTTGGAAGAGAAGGGAATGGTAACACAGGCCAGCAGAGGCCAGAGTACTTACTAAGAGGTCTTCCTTGGCTATGGGGGGAAAAATTTCAAAGTAGGAAGAATTTCAGTAACCACGTCAGTCACAGAGAAGTGGCTTTGGAGACAAGGCCTTATGAATCCTACTTCGTGGTCAGTTCCGATAGTGGACTATAGGGAAGGGAAACAATATTATTTGAGGACCTAGAAATGATGAACATTGGGCAGTAGCGGCCATCTAACTGCTCTGATAGAGGACTTGATTGTTGAAGCATCATGGCAGAAATGAAGTCCTGAGTAACTCATTGCTTTGGAGATTGAATTTACCAAAATCTCTTGTGATGGAGCACTGGAGTATCATTTTATGTATGTGATATCTTTTTTTCCTTTACTTGTTAAAAAATGAACTTTTGATTTTTTTTAAACTAGTTTTAGTTGTGAAGATAGTACAAAAAGCTCCCATATGCATCACACCCAGTTTCCCCCATTATTAACATCTTCCATTAGTATAGCACACTTGTCACAATTAACAACTATTGACACATTTAAAAGAGACTCTGACTTATTCAGATTTTCTCACATTTTCCATGCTGTCCTTTTCCTCTTCTAGGGTCCCATCTAGGATACCACATTACATTTATTTACCCTCTTGGACAGGATACATTTCTTGTTTTTGATGGCCTTGATGGTTTTCAGTACTGGTCAGATGTTTGGTTTTTTGTTTTTTGTTTTTATTTTGAATATCCTTCCATTTGTGATGTTTTTTCCTGTGATAAGGTGGGGTTATGGGATTTGGGGAGGAAGACCACAGATAAAAAGTGCCATTCTCATCACATATCAGGTGTACATCTATCAACATGGTGTCACTATGGTGGTTAACCTTGATCCCTTGAGTGGTGTAGTGTGTGTCATGTTTCTTCACTGTAAAGTTACTCTTTTATTCCCCCCTTACTTTTCCTTTTGAAAGGAAGTCACTGTGCCCCTCCCATACTAAAGGTGTGGGAAGTTATCTTCCATCACCATGATGGTGGAGTTATCCTATAGAAATTACTTAGAATTTTTTTTTTTAAAGATTTTACTTTTGAGTAATCTCTGCCCCCCAATGTGAGAGCTCAAACTCACAACCCAGAGAGTCTCATGCTCTATTGACTGAGCCAGCCAGGTGCCCCAAATTACTTAGAATTCTTAGGTCTAGAATATTCTTCTCTTTTCTTCAACTTATTCAGTCATTTATATCCGTATGGACTCATCAATATTCATTTTATACTTTTTATTTTATACTTCAATACTATTTTGTTTATTGGGTTGCTTAAATTGTTTTGGCCATTGGGAGCTTTGTCATCGGCTCCTGTGTCCTGTTGACAAACTTTTTTTTTTTTTTTACTTCCTTATTTTCCAACACTGTAAGATGTTCCAGACTCCTCTTCCATATTCCCTCCCCCAGAATCGGCCTAGAGTAATTTCTCCAAGAATGTCTGGTTTGTTTTATTAAAGAGTGGCATTAGAAATCAAGATCTGGGTGATAAGTGTCCTGTATCTTAAAATGTTGCACCTCATTAAGGAAATGAATTGTGGTAAGAAACTCTGGTAACGTCCATTCATCCAGCCAACCATTCATTGCAAAAAGTTTTGGAAAGCTTACAATGTACCAGGCCCAGTGCTAAGACTAGGAATACAAAGTAAAGAGTAATATTTGTCTTTCAATATTTGTCATGGTTGGCTAGTAGCAGGATCTTAGATGCTTATGCAAATGCCATGATAAAAATCTTACCTGTTTAATTTTATTGACAAGTTATTATCATGCGCAGTTGGTCTTGTGCTAGGTACTTGAAACACAAAGAGAAACATAACCAATTCGCTGCCTTCAAGGAGCTTACATATAAGTGATGTGGGATGGGTTGATCAGAAAACACATGTGAACAGGTGATCAAAATACGGTGCGATCTGGAGTGTGGAGTCTATTCCTGGCTGACAGTTTGAAATTTCGATAATGCATCCTTTCCCAGATAGCTTTTCAAAAGACAGTACCTTAGTCTCCCAAAGGTCTGTATTATCAATATATCTAGCCTTAGACTTTCATAGTGTCTGCCTTCCCTTAACGTGTTCAGAAATCTTTCCGGATTTTACTCCTGTATAAAATGTTTGCCCTATCTCATCATTAGAGCTGGGCTTGTATAGAACAATCCATAACTGTTCCCACAAACTGCACTAGGAGTGCTTATGTCCAACTTTGAAGACTTTGTTCTTTTTGTCACTGCTGCCACCCCCTGGAGCTAAAACACATTACCGCCCCCTTCCAGGAAACATTGCATTGGGGCTGAGTCCCCTGCCCTGGTCCTATTTATTCAAATAGGGAACTGTCCAGTCTCTTACATTTTGAGACTGGACCTGCAGCTTGGATATAAATATTTACATGTAATAGAAGAAATTAATGTGTATGAAGAATCCCATAACTTAGCCTGACGTCATACAGGATTGCTAGACTTGAAGTCATGTCATTGGGTGTATATATGGATGACTTTGGCCAAACCTGTTGACAGGGGCAGTGAGCTTTTTGTAGTACCCCCTTGGTCTCTCTCTTCTAGGTAGGTGACCTTGGACAACTTGGTCAATTCTCAGACTCTCCGTTTTCACTTTTGTGAGGGGGTGAGAGTATGACGTATTTGCTAATACCCTTGTGAGGTTGTTGTGAGTATCCAATGAGAAAATGGATGGGAAGTCATTTTTCCTAATGAAAAGTGTGGTAACAATAGTACTATTATTTTTTATCAACAAAATATTCACTGAACTTATAAGCACATAATTTTGGAGCTGGATAGACCTCTGAGTTGAATGCCTAATTCTGTGACCTTGAGCAAGTTAGTTACCTGTCTGAATCTCAATTTGCTCATTTAGAGAGTATCACTGAATGATAGTACCAATTTTAGAAAGGGAGCCAACATGCGTGATTGAATACTTGGTGTAATGGAAGGCATGTTTGTGTCTTCCCAGAATTCGTATGTTAAAACCCTAACCTTCAGTAGCATGGTAGTAGGAAGTGGGGGCTTTGAGAGGTAATTGGGTTGTGAGGATGGAACGACCATGATAAGATCAGTGTCCTCATCAAAAGGGGAAAAGAGCAAACTCTCCTTCTTCCATGTGAGGACACTGCAAGAACAAGGCTCTTTGCAACCCAGAAGAGGGTTCTCAAGAGACTCTTATGTCGACATTCCGATCTTGGATTTTTACCCTCCATAACTGTGAGAAATGAATTTCTATTGTTTAAACTTTGTTTACAGCAGCTTTAGACTCTTGGACTTAAGGTGATTTATTGTCACGATCGACACAACACTGATGGCAGGATTCACACCTAAGAGAAGCACTGGAAGATGTAATCTTTGTGAAGATTAAATGATGTAATTGATTCATTCCTCAAATATTTACTGCTATTTTCTAGGTGCTAGAGAGTATCAGTAGGGAACAAAGCACATAAAAATTCCTACCTTTGGGGAGCTAATATTCTGGACGTGGTGGAAGGATAGACAATAAAAAAAAAATTAGCAAGTATGGTACGTAGACTATTAGGTGGTAGTGGGTGTTATGACAAGGATTGAGCAGAAGGAAGGTATTTCTGATTTTTAAGTAGGATGGTCAGGGAAGGCTTTAATGAGGAAGTGGCATTTGGGTAGTGGCCTGAAGGAGGTGAGGGTGAGAGTCAAAAGACTGCTCAGGAGGAAGAGCCTCTGAGGCAGAGGGAAGAACAAAATGTAAAGGCCTGAGGTGAGCATTGATAGCAGGCCTGGCTGCATTTTGAGCTTTTCAGATTAAGGCAGGGCACTGATGGGGGAGTCTTTAAGACCTGGTTCTGCTTTCTTCTTAGAATGTTCATCCCAAGCAGCTGGTTCTAGATTGATGCAGGAGGATACTCTCTCAAGTTGGCGTCATAAACTGGCCACGAAAACTGCTACATGGCTTAGCCTAAGCCTGTTCTAAACGGCATAGCCCATCTGGCTGGCTTGGTTTTAATGAAAATAAGGCAATGGCCCAGTTGTTCTAACTTGCGATTTCTAAGAAATAAGCCCAACCAGTCAAGAATGCTTAAGCTGTAGGATGCGGTTCTTAGCTTCTTTCCTTCACAGTGTCCTAAATGGAGAAAGAGAATGCATGCGTCCCCCTGGGGGCCTGGAGGCCTGGGGGCAGTGACAAAGCAACCTTGAAATTTCCTGAAAGCCTGAGTTTATCTTAACTAACGCAAAATTTACAATACACCGGTTCTTTTTTTGTAAAATGTTAAACTTCCAAAAACGTGAACACTGCAAAACAAGCTACATTTCTCCTAAAGCTTTATTTCCCCCCAGTACACCGCTCTGTTTCCTGTGGGTACCCCATCTTGAGAAGTACAGAAAATAGGGCTATACTAAGCAGAATTATTTTGGTTTTGAGGCTAAATATTCTGTTCAAAGTGTATTACATCCATAAGTCTTGCAAGTACACATTTGCATGCAAATTGTCACCCATCCTGATTTCCTTCTAGTCATGTTGTCTCTAAAATACAGATTCCCCAAGTGGTTAAGCATTGCCTCTTCTTGACAACCTTCCTTTTTGCTCCATGTTTTCTTTCTTTCTTTCTCTTTCTCTTTCTCTTTCTCTTTCTCTTTCTCTTTCTCTTTCTCTTTCTCTTTCTCTTTTTCTTTCTTTCTTTCTTTCTTTCTTTCTTTCTTTCTTTCTTTTTTTCTTTCTTTCTTTCTTTCTTTCTTTCTTTCGTAAATTGTAATATATTTGACATACAATGTTGTGTAAGTTTTTAAGGTATACAACACGTTGATTTGATAGACTTATATATTGCAATATGATTCCCACCGTAGTGTTAGCTAACACCTCTATTGTATCACATAATTATCATTTCTCTTCTGTGGTGGGAATAATTAAGTCTAGTCTCTTAGCAAGTTTGATGTTTATAATACAAAGTGCTTTTTCCCCCCTCTGTCTTCTCACTCCTGGCAGTGCTTATCCTTTCTGTGTGTTCAGGGCTCTTTGTCTTCTTACCTATTTTGTTTAGAAATATGTTTGCTGAAGCCAGACTACCTTTTTTAAATTCTAAAAATTTTTAGCAGTGTTATTGAGCTATGCTGCCTGGATTTTGAATCTCACCTCCACTATTGACTGGCTCTGTGGCCTGGACAAGTTACGTAACCTCTCTAGGCCTGTTTATTTTCAAAGGAGGGTAATGATGGAATGTATCTCCTAGGGCTGTTGTGAGGATTAAATGTCTGCAAAATGTTTAGAACAGTGCGTGCACGTGGAAAGTGCTTGGTAGTGCTAGGTGTTGTCTGCTGTGATTATTGTCTGTTCTTTTCCGTGCTTGGTCACTGGAGTGCACTTCACACGATAGAGGTATTAATCTTCCTCTTTCTCTACCCGAAGTGCTCCCTTCTGAGTGCTCCCATAGTACTTCCTGCCAAACAGCCCTTCTCATTCTGTTGTGATTATTTGATTACAAAGCCTTGTCTCTCCTTGGGCCAGTGGCTGTGGAACCTTGCCAGCCTCCCTCCAGGGGACATTTGGCAACGTCTGGACATGTTTCTCGAGGTCACATTTTGATAGCACAACTGAGGCAGAGGGCTACTGGCATCTAGTGGGTAGAGGCCAGGGATACTGCTGAAGTGCTAACCCCACCCTACAACGCCCGGATACACCCACCACAGAGAATTCGTGGACTCCAAACGTTGGGAAAGCCTGCCCTAGACTCTGAATCCGAAAGGCAAGTATCCTTTGTTACGTGTCCAGCGCTGGTGCAAGGCCTGCCCGGAGGGGGTGCTCAGACTGTTGGGTGGGCTCCTGCATGAACAATGTGGATGCAGAGGACATGACCTTTCCAGGGGAAGGTCTGCCGCCACGCGGACTTAAANCCATTGTTACGTGTCCAGCGCTGGTGCAAGGCCTGCCCGGAGGGGGTGCTCAGACTGTTGGGTGGGTTCCTGCATGAACAATGTGGATGCAGAGGACATGACCTTTCCAGGGGAAGGTCTGCCGCCACGCGGACTTAAAGAAGGCTGTTATTAACCATGGCTGTGGTGTTGGCGTGTTCGGCAAGTCTTTGTTCATAAGACTCAAAAAGACAACACTGATAGCTTTGCAGGAGAGGCTGTGTCTAATGCTGGATGTCTCAGCATATGTAATTTCCGTGTTTTCTGTAGCGTCTGGTCGACAGCGAAGGCCTAATGCCTATAGATCCTCCGATGCAGCACCTGAGAGGAAGATTTTGACTCATTTTAGATCTCTACCTAACAAGAGTCCTCAGACGATTTCTAATCGTTTCTCTCCCTCTTGTCTCTCTCGGCCTCCCTCCCTGCAGCCATCTGAAAATGGCTAGAAGAGACAAAACTCCGTCCTTGCCCAATCATGGCTTGAATTGTTAAGTGGATCAGCACAGAGGTGCAGCCTCTCCTTTTCCCTCTGCCTCGCCAGTTGCTACCAGTCTGGGGACAGAGAGGAAATGACTAAAAATTGAACGGAGGCCTCCAACAGGGCTGTGAGGAGATCTAGCCCATTTTTAGCACCTTTTAATGTGAAAATGTCTCTCAGCAGGACATCCCCCCTCATTGTTTGTTTAGTTATGTGATCAGGAAGTGGACACAATTTTCTTGAATTATTCCTGCCAGACACTAAATTATATCTCAAAGAGCAAAGCTTTTGATTTTTTTCTTCACCATTCATTTCTATTTTTGTTATCACACAAGGCGGGCTGATAGTAGAAGCCATTTTCTCACTAAGTTCCAGTGGAAGTGGGGGTGGGGGAGCCAGTTCAAAGAAGAAAGAGAGTTGCACAGTTGACTATAATGATGAGAGATCCAGGATAGAATCCAACAAAGTTTCCTTAACATTCTGAAATGTCCATAAGGGTCCAGAAGAGGGATCCCAGGATCCCCCTACACCATCCCAGGAGAATGGGCCTGTAAAAGATATTGGTTCTGATTTGCCAAGTATAGGGTGGGAGTAGGAGATGGGTTCACTCTATGGATGAAGTTGTCACCGAGTGGGGGGAAAGAGAAGGGTTGGGATTAGGAGAGAAAGAGATCATGCTGTCCTATGTGAAACTACTAAAGTTGATGTTGGTTGTAAACTGAAGAATTTAGATTAAGGAGAGGAAAAATGACAAAATATGATCAAGCTTTGAAAAAATGCTAACCTTTTAAATTATTTGAGTGAATTTTGTTTACTAGAACTACCTGTGTCCAGTTGAAACTATGTTTCTACGCAGAAGTAATTACATTCAGCAGCTAGGCAGCCGATGCCCTCAGGCACTGGTGGGTGCTGGGACACAGAAATGAAAGACACAATGCCTTCAGAGTCCTCCTCTTACCTACAGAATCATCACATTGTCTAATCTGCTTGTGACTACGATTCTTTACCTGTAATCATGTCTAATAACTCCAGTTGTGTGCTGTGAGAGTCAAATGAGAGAATTTACATGTGGAGGGCTTTTCACTGGAAACTCTCAAGCCCTTGTTTTGCTTTTAGGATACAAGTACGGAAGTGGCTTACGTCGCTCTACCCACCTCTTGCTGACTAAACAGTCAAGTTAACTAGGAAGGGCATCTGGCAATATAAAGGAGTGTGTGGCTTTTTGGCGAGCACTCATACAGTGTTTTAGAGGGACGGAGGGAAGGGAAGTCTTGACTACCCAAATGATTTAGAGAAAGAGGATACAGGACTTCTCAGAATGAAATAGTGATTAAACTTTATATGGTAATGAATGTTTGTCCCGCATGGTTCCCTGTGCATGCAGAGACCAAGTCTAAACTTCCAAATTCTCTTGTTACTTTACTAGCTATGTCCTATCAGGCGCTTTACTGTACCTTTCTGAGCTTCCGCTTACCTCATCAGTGAAATGGGCCTGGCACCGCCTCTCTTAAAAAGCCTTCTGTGTGGATCCAGAGAGAAACTTGTGAATTGCCTTTACTCGGTGCCTGGCACCAAGTAGGCCCTCAAAAAGAGTACGTAGTAATGTTTCTACCTACTTCCTGGCGTTATAAATGAGTAAGGAGAGACCCGTGTAGTGTCTTTGCCAAAGACCCAGAGCTGGGACTAGATCCCACTTGTCATGTTAATTTGTCACCACCACTCCAGTCCTCTTTTGAAATGTTTCTCTGAATTATCTTTTCATCTCCCTTTTTAAATGAAGACCCCTGGTTGGATTTGTGTGGTGTTGAGACTGGCGCTTTCCTTGAGGTTTCCTCCCTGCTCTCACTCTCTGTTCATCTTCTGGCTTGGTCATTTGCCTGTTCTAGAATTTCCACCGTCTACTACATCAGCTTGTTGAAGGAACTCCACAGTGTGAATGCTCTGGGATGTAGTAGGACTTTGGTTCAGATTCCACAGTTTTTCCACCCATTTATTTAAAAAAAAAAAGTTCATGTATATTAACAAATGCTGGATATTAGGGATTTAGGGACGTGTATGAGCTTCACAAAGGAAGCCGTGCTCAGGTGCTGAGCACAATGTTTTTGATGTACTTTCGTTTTCTTGCTTGGGTTTTCATAAGTACCCAAACGTGTTGGTTTAGTCTGTTTATTTTGGATGTTTTGTATTAGATCCAGCATTCTGTGAGGCTTTATTTACAAAGATTTCTATCTATGGTATGTTCTTCCACCTCTTTTTAGGTTCTCTAAATCCTTTTATCCTTGAGGCTTGGTCAGGTTGCCTTCACTGTGAAATCTCTATGACCAGTTCATCTTCCTGCAGCTTCCCCCTTGTCTGAACTTTGCAGACAGTTGAATGCTTATATCACTCACTTTCCTACTCTAGGATTTTGGCCCTTACCATTTATTTTCTTATAATATCACTTGGTTGCCATGTTGTTTTGTTATTAAACTACAACTGTTCTCTTTTCTCTCCAATGAGACTGTAAGCTCTCCAAGGGCAAATACCTAATTTTATCTTTCTTTGAACTTCCCTCACTCTGTGTATACTCACCTTGATGGATTGAATGAATGAGTGGCTCAAGATTCTAGGAGCATAAAAATCTATCAAATGGCTGTCTGTTCTGGAGTAAAAGGGTTGGATGTAATATATCAAAGAGGCTCAGNAAGAGGCTCAGATAGCGTTGTCAAGATAGGAAAAATTTCTTAGATCTTTACTACCTTCTTCAGTGGCCAATTTAAGTTAGACAGTTCTCTTCAGTAGACTGTGCTCTGCTATTACTAGGGAAATATCAAAAGGGAACTCCAAAATTTCCCGAGACTGGAATGTTTGGACTGCTGGGGTCATTAATGTTACCTATTAGTGTTAAATGTTCATCCTTTAAAAGCCCTAAGAAAAGGCTCCCACATCTGCCCACATGACATTTTATTCATGGAAAGTCATGCAGTCAGTTGAGGGCTATTTATTCATACATTTGAAGAAGTCTGTGTTTGCTGTTAGTTGGGGAGATTGTGTTATGTGCCTGCTTGAATTAAATTTCTTGTTTCAAAAATGAGGGAAAGTTCCATATTCCAAAGGAAAATTTTATAGTTTTACTTTCATACCTCGGTTTCTTATAAATTCCTAAATCAGTGTTCTACAATTTTGGCAATAAATTCTTGCAAATAAAAGANCTTGTTTCAAAAATGAGGGAAAGTTCCATATTCCAAAGGAAAATTTGATAGTTTTACTTTTATACCTCGGTTTCTTATAAATTCCTAAATCAGTGTTCTACAATTTTGGCAATAAATTCTTGCAAATAAAAGAGACTCTAATTAAAACTTTTCCAGAAAACACCCAAGTCTCTCTGGATTTGGTAAACTCTTAACATTTTAATGGAAATTTTAATTCTTGAAAAATAAGCCCTATTGTTAAAGAGGTGGATAATTAAAACAAATAGCTAGGATGGAAACCTGCACTTCATTAAAATGTTTTGTGGATATTGCCCCTCTCAGCTTTGCTAGACCTTTCCAGTGCTGCTAATCTCTATCTCTGGCTGAGTTCTGTCCTGGCCGCTCAATGTGTTTGTTCCATACAGTTTGGGTGTCAGTTCATTCCTTAATTTAGCAAGTATTTATTAAGTGTCTACTTATCTTAAGCACGTTTGGCCATAGATGCACTCATACCATTAAACATGCCGTCAGAAATCAGCTTGAAAACTTTTAGGGGCTTGATACATGGCAGGAATAGCAAATTCACTTAAGTGTATGCTCGAAGAGTTTGCTTTCTTTTGTCAACAGCATGTCCGCCTTAAAAAAAATGCAACACAGTGCACTCCTTAAAGATAAAATGTGGGTCTCATGCATCCTTGCATTTCAAATGCCACCTATGGATAAGCAGTCAGTATCTATGTGTTGAACAAATAAGTAGGTAACCAACATGCAATGTGTAAGTTTATTTTTTTACTTAAAAAACTGTAAGAACATTTAACATGAGATCTCCCATCCTAAAATTTTATATGTGCAACACAGTATTGCTAATTATAGGCACAGTGTTGTACAGCAGATCTCTAGAACTCATGTAACCACAAGTTCCCATTGAACAGCAACTCCCCATTTTCCCCCTCCTCTCACCCCTCACAACCACCATTCCATCTTGTTTCTTAGGAGTTTATTCTGGATCTCTCCCATAAGAGTCATGCAGCATTTGGCCTTCTGTGACTGTTTTCTTTCGTTTAGCTTAATTTCCAGGTTTATCCATGGTGTCACATATGGCAGGATTTCCTTTTTTTAAGGTCAGAATAATATTCCATCATATTTATATACCAAATTTTCTTGATCATTTATCCATCAGTGGATATTAAAGTTGTTTCCCTTACTTGGTTTTTGTGAATAATGCTGCAGTGAACGTGGAAGTACAGCTTTGTCTTTGAGATCCTGATTGCAGTTCTTCTGGATACATACCCAGAAGTGGGAGTGCTGGGTCCTGTGGTGGTTCTAACTGTAATTTCTCTGCAGAGCCACCATATTGCTTTCCACAGCAGCTGTGCCATTTTCCATTTCTACCAGCTCTGTACAAGGGCTCCAATTTCTCCACATCTTTGCCAACACTTATTACTTTTTTGTATTTGGTATTGTTGAACAGCTATCCTAACAGGTGTGAGGTGATAACTCATTGTGGTTTTGTTTTCCCCAGTGATTAAAAATGTTGAGTATTTTTCCATAGGCTNACACTTATTACTTTTTTGTATTTGGTATTGTTGAACAGCTATCCTAACAGGTGTGTGAGGTGATAACTCATTGTGGTTTTGTTTTCCCCAGTGATTAAAAATGTTGAGTATTTTTCCATAGGCTTGTTGACCATTTGTATGTCATCTTTGGAGAAGTGTCTATGCAAGTCCTCTGGCCATTTTTCGATTTGGGTTATTCAGAGATTATCTTTTCCCCATTGTGTATTCTTGGCAGCCTGTGGAAGATCAATTGACTGTGAATGTGTGGGTTTATTTTTTGACTCTGTATTCTCCTCCATTGGCCTGTGTGTCTGTTTTAATGTCAGAACTGTATTGTTTTAACAAGTGTAACTTTGTAATATATTTTAAAATCAGGAAGTGTAACGCATATAAAAGCATCAGAGTAGAAAGGGAAGAAGTGAACTTATCTTGGTTTGTAGATGGCATGATTTATACATAGAAGACCTTAAAGGTGCCACAAAAAACTGTTGAAACTAATAAATGGATTCAGTAAGGTTGCAGGATGCAAATTCAGTGTACAAAAATCAGTTGCATTTCTATACATTAATAATTAACTATCCAAAAAGGAAGCAAAAACAATCCCAGTTGCAATAGAATCAAAAAGAATAAAGTACTTAGGCACAAACTTAACGAAGGAGGTGAAAGACTTGCACACTGAGAACTAGACCGTTAGGAGGGAAGATGAAAAAAGATGAAAGAAGATGAAAGAATGATGTAGCAAAGATTAAAGGAAATTAAAGAAGTTAGAAATGAATGGAAAGACACCCATGTCCTAGGATTGGAAGACTTAATATTGTTAAATGTCCATACTACCCAAAGTGATCTACAGATTAAGCACAATCCCTATCAAATCCCAATGACATTTTTTACAGAAATAGAAAAAAAA